>NW_009647939.1:734341-808906 GCF_000708025.1 Charadrius vociferus | reverse complement strand
TAGGAAGAGCGGAAACAAAGCTCTGAAGAGGTTTCAAAGTAAAGCGTGCTTGTCTTTATGAAAGCATTTATAGACATGAATGCATGCAAGAACAGAGGCCTGGATTCAGTGAGCTAAAGGACGGTCCCTTTCAGTTTTCTGTTCCTATGATAGCATTATATATTTTCTTTCATCCTCTGACCACTCTATTAATGCTACATTTATGGAGATCAATAACTAGGATTGGCTTTAATCCTTCATGGTCAGAATGTGACTACGTCCTTTGTTTGAGGACCTTTCTGCCTCTGTACTTACCAATTCTTCTCCCCTTTTCCTCAAATTCCCTGTGGTATTCATCATTTTCTACTGTGAGTACTTCACAACATTAAGCTCATCTTTGCAGAAGCTTCGTGGGGCTTAGAAGCATCTGTACTCTGTTTTCCATTTGTTGTGATGGTTCTGATGACCTGATTTACTGCAAAGATCAATCATATTAGCTCAAGCATATCTTTTTAATTCAGAAAATAGGAAAGCCTGGCTGAGACTGACATAATACTAGTAATTAGCACAATTTCAGTAGTGGTCATTGTGCATGAG
Source organism: Charadrius vociferus (assembly GCF_000708025.1). NCBI lineage: Eukaryota > Metazoa > Chordata > Aves > Charadriiformes > Charadriidae > Charadrius > Charadrius vociferus. The sequence continues at coordinate 808,330 of NW_009647939.1, read as the reverse complement.
TTCCATTTCATTTTGAAAAACAGATGTTTTACTGATGTTGCATTTAATTGTACACACCTCATCAAGGTCTCATTCTACGTGTCTTTAATTCGACAAGAGGTTTTCACACAGAGCCCCTCAGTTTATGAAAAAAGGCTATGTGAGCGGTGCCCTTTAATTCCAGGCTTCTGGTTCGGTGGCAGCACACTATCAATTCTGTCATTTATTAATTCTGTAGACTACTCTGCTTCACTGGTGAGAGTTTTGCCATTTGAGATCTGTCCTTTCACATTTTTCACACCCAATTTGGGAGTAACATCACAGAAAGCAGAGTCATTATGTACAATGCTGTTATAATGATTACAGTCATTGTCATGGAAATGCACACTGAGGACAAGAATAGGGTAGGCCTGCAATGAAAATGGTAAGGCTTCTCATTCCTATCGTGAAATGACTGTCAAGAGGATGGATTAATTTACCGCCATCATCTGTTATACAGCAAGTGTTAGGACAACAAGTCATCATTGTATTTTAATATAAAGCATATCCCCATTCCTCAGTCATTATTTCTTTTCTCTAAAAAAATGTCATTTGGAGTCTGGAAATCTGTACAAAATTAATCTGTATTAGCCAAACTCAGGAGGTTTTTATAGGAACACGGCAAAACACAGGTCCTGGAAAAATGAGGCTGTGGTAGAAATGAAAAATGATCCTTTTTTTGATGTTAAGTATTTTCTGTAGTTCTGGTATTATTGAACTGGTTCCCTGCTTTGTACTTGGGGTAAATCTTCAATGTTTGAGGATACGTATTGCCAAACAAACAACTCCAAAACCAGTTTTCTATTAAAAAAGGTATCTTTAAAGAGTTTAAAACCATAGTGACTTCTTTTTCCAGAATGATGAATTGTTTGGGGAGGGTTTCTTGAAAACTTCCCAACGACCGACAGTGTCTAACAATGTTAGTTCTGACAGACATCTGTGGGAGCAAGTATGTGTGTGCAATGGAGAAACTGTGGAAATGTGATTAAGAGGGAACAAATATCCTTGTCTCAGATGAGCAGCTTGAATCCACAGAACGGAGCTTTCAGCTACATGACACTTCTTACCTTTTGCATCTCTGAAATGAAAACATAGCTGTGAGCACTGAAAGGGGCAGGGCTGGTGAATGCACCATGGCCTGGAGGAGTCAGGTAGCGACCGCACCAGCTCAGAGGAATGAAGATTCTGCTGAGGAAATCCAGAAAAACTTGTGCTGTAGGGCTGCAAGCTCTAAGATTTCTCAGTTGCCATGGCTGATATAGTTTGCATTTCTCTCCCATTTTCTGCATGTTTCCAGGTTAGATAATTCATGTGTCAGGATATGAACAAAAATAACAAATAAATAATTTAAGGAAAGAAGAGGAACAGAGTACATGTTTCAGTCCTTAATGTTCTTCATTTCGAACCTTCACACCTCTTTGTCTCCAGAACGTCTGCTCCTTCTGATATTTCTTAAAAGTGAGTTGCACTGGAAGCACGTCATAAGTACACGTTCACTGTCCTTTTTTGCTTTGGAGAGAAAAGTAAATGTGCAGTGGTAAAGGGAGGATCAGTGTTGGTTTGAGGCTGAGAGAGTCATGCTATTAGAGGTAATAGGAGAGGAATATAATGAACAAGACTGACACTTGATTTCTCTGTGCACCCTTTGGATCTCCGAAATACCAACCGTATACCTCTTAATCCACTTCACATGTCCTCTGAAGGGTAAATAGGTATTCAGCTCTGGGTTGTTTTTCAGCTGCATTTTTCTTCCCAAATGTGGGGGGTAAGGGACGTGACGCTTTACTTAGTTATTACTTTTTTTCCCTGTAATTCAAGAACACTTTCAGATTTGTGTTGACAGGGCAGGTAAGGAAGTATGGAACAGTTGGAAATGGGTGTGAATACAGGAAAGGGAAGAGGAAAGTAACAGCTTTTAAAATGTCCTGAAATGATTGTACTGAAAGTTAGATTAGGAAAGAAATCCTAGATTTTATATTGGATTTTCAAGATAGTAGTTCTATTAATTCATTATTTTACTCTTGAAAACAGAAATACGGCATAACAGACGAAATTCTTTTTCAAGGTAATATGGTGACGTGTCATGACAATAAGTTAGTTCTAATACAGGAGAGTGAATCTAATCTTTCCTGATCATATCAAGACAATTTCACATCTCAGATTTAATGACAGTAAGGGGAAAATATGTATACCTTAGAATAAGTGCTAAGGAAGAAACAAAGCAGAGTTTTACAATTAAAATGCTTTTATTCAATGTTAGAGCTTTACATAAAATAAGCATATCAGATGTTTCAGTGTAAGCATACACCAACAATTCCAAGAGTTTTTCTGATTAAAAAAAAAGTGTTTTTCTTTTACGATGAAGAAAATGAAAAGGAAAGTATAGATGTTATAGTCTAAAGATTTTGCACGTGGCTTGTTAGCCATTTTCATGCCTTTGTAAAAAGGTGTGCAGGTGGCATAATCGGCATCTAGAATATCGTGCATCTCATTTTCTACCGTTTAGTTTGCTAGTTTCACAAATAATATATTGAGATATAATAATTTTCCTCTATAGCTAGTGATAACATGGTGGCAATAAATACATCAATATGCAAGCACAGATTTTCCTGTTCTTTTATGGACTTTGGCTGCTGCTTTAAAATTTTATACTAGACTAGACCTATGTAGAAAATAAAGTAAAAAGAAGAAAGGGATTTTGGATCAGCAAGCTTTAAAATCATATATTTCATGTGTCTAGTGTGAAAGAGATTAATTTTTTAATTCTTCCAGGGCCCTTAGAAAGGCGGAAGACTGACATTGAATGAATACAATTGATATTTGAGCAAATATTTTAGCTTCACAATTTTTAATTCAATTTAAGACTGAGATATCTCCAGCTTCTTCAGCAAATCTGTGAAAGACTGAGAATATAGATGCTTGCCCTGAAAAAATGGAGGTTTGTATTTTTAATAGTTCCCTTTTAATTAAAAAAAAAAAATAAATCCCTGTTACGGTTTCTCCGTAGGTGACTAACCTAAGATTTTATAGTACTTTCTATTTACTTCCATCTTTATGGTTTTCTGCTCTCTGATTACTCAAAATCATCTTCTTCCCTGTTACAGCATTTTTATTGCATTAGGTCACTAACCTCAGATTTTACAGTACTTTTTTATCTATTTTGTTCTTTGTGCTTTTCTGCTTTCTGATTACTCAGGTCCTAATTCTTGTCACCCTTACTGTTGCTAAATAACATTTTCATTCAGTGCCATTGAAGTTGATGGAAAGCCACCACTGATCATGCAGGACAGTGCCTATTTCTATATTCTCCTATCTGTCTCCCACTGTTGCTCAGGGCAACCTTACCAAGAAACAGAGGAAATGTGCCCTCTCTGTCTTAACTGCAGGTATCAAACCCGAGGTCAGTGTCGTGCAACATCGTATGGTCTTATAGCATGTTAGCCATCTCATTTTCTACTTTATTTTTACAGAAAGCTAATTCAAGACTGTTGCCAACCCAAAAGCTTTTCAAAATAAAAATGCACATGTGTACGTGCTTTTTTTTTTTTTTGAGTTCTGTTGGCACAGACAGCCCCCTTTGCTGCCTCTATGCTGATAGTAACCCTAACTTTATTCAGCAACTATTAGTTGATTTCTTTTTGAGACCTTGAGGGCACATTACTCAAATTCTACAAACCATCGAATGCTGTAGAACTTCAGGTTTTATTTATTATTTTTAAAGCAGAATCTCTAAACATTCAAAGGTTATTTGGGGAAAAATCAAACTCAAGGGAAGAGAGTGCTTTCATCAACCGGATCAGTCTGACTTGCTTCTGGTGTGTTCAGCCATACCTGAGGTTTCCTGAAGTGTAGTACATTGCAGTCCTTTGACAGAAAATGGCTATATACAGACTGACAAGGACATTTTGACTTGACAGACCAATGAAACAAACAGAAAAACATGAACACATTGAAGCTCAGTCCTGGTCCAAAGACATGGGATAAAGTGTTTACCTGGTTTAACTTCATTTAAGTCAATGTGGAATTGCACCAGGAAGAAACTTGGTCTTTTACGTCAGAACACCAAGAATGAATCTAATATGTCAAAGTAATAACTGTTTTCATGAGGAAGCTTTATACAGTCTGTCAGTTCTATGTTGCAAAACATCAGTTTGTTATGTGGAGACTGTTATTTCAATTAATGGTTCAAAATAATTTTGTCAAGGTGATCTAATCTTCCCCAAGATTCTTGTGGACTGAAAAAGTCTGTACAAAACTTGACCACTTTTTTTTTTTTGGTATTCTTTACTTCTTTCTCTTTCATGATTTTGACACACCAGCAGATGAAGTTCTGTGGCTTTTACATGTTCTTTACACTGAACAACTGTATTGATGCAACCAATGTCTTTTAGGTAGAACTTCCATTTCTCCCTTAAATGTTTTAGCAGTAATTTTTTGTGGGAAAAGCCAGCCTTTTTCCTGCCTAAGCCATTTAAATTTTTCATTTATTAAATGGTATTGCCTTTACAAACCAGGGCAGAAGCTGGACATCACTGAAGTTGTCTGTTGTTTTTAGGGTGAGTGCTTCTTTGTATGTTACTAGTTTTTTTTGTTGCTGGACAAATGCAAACTACACTTTTGCATAAGAATTAGGATTTTTTTTGACTAGAAGGTCAGTGAAGACAATAAGAATAGCTATGCCATCACCTAGCTTAGTGGTGTGGAATATAATGCTTATATTTTAAATATCTACGCTTTTGTGTTAATTAAATGACTGGAAATCTTCAATGGAAGAGAACTGAAGGAATCTTACTGATTTGTCAAGTCTATGTAAAATGACCATGCTAATCTTTATCTCTAATAATGCTGTTTCTTGATACAGAGTCTCGGCCATGTTAATTACTGTCTTGACATTCTGTAACATTTCAAGAATTTTTACACATTGCCAAGTACTTTCTTCACATTAGGTTTTTGAAATGTCAAAAATTAGGAAATAGTTGCAGTGTGGACAGTCTTAACATTGTGGCACACACAGACTTTGTGCATGTCAAAAATCATAGAGGGATATGGGTGCGGGCTAGTATGAGTTTAAATTCAACTTATGAAGAAATTAACCCATTACAGCAGCAGCGTATCTTAGAGATTTTTGTCAGACTCCTTTTGCTTTTCAACTGAGATAACAGTTTTACGTGCAGTCAAATGAAGATGAGTTCCTTTGGGTTAGAAGATGAAGTAATTGAGTTTGTCTGATGTGAATACTAGATAGATATTTCAAGTTGTGCTTCTGTACAGTATTTAGGTTTATTTGCAAGGCGTACTATGTAAAGTATCTAGTACTTGTTCATATTAGAATACAAATGAGCAATATCTGAAAGCAGGATGTACCGTGGTGACCCAAAACCACAGGTACATGTGGTGTCGTCACTGGTGAACTTCAGTGGACGCTTCCCCAGCTGTTGTTTGGTTTCCTTTGCGAATTTTCAGGTCTTTTAGTAATATGCCATTTCCTTCATTGCGTTGATAACACACGTGGAGGCTTGATTGCACAGGCATCGCTTCTGACACCCCTCATGTCTCCTTAGAGAAGTGCAGCTTGGTGTCAGAATTAATTTATTGATTCCCCCCAGCTGAGTGACTGCCATGAGGGTTTTGGAAGCCAGCCGTTTCATTGGTTTATTACTACTTTTCCTGGCTGTCAGTCACCTTTCCGAAACATACCAAGTTGCGGCCCTTTCATGGAGGCGTTTTGAAGCCGGCACAGCTTCTCTCACTGAGGGACTTCTTCCAGTTCATGGAAAACAAATGACCAAAGACTTTATGTTGCCTTAAATGGAATTTGACCAAGTATTATAATATGTCCTCCTCTCCCTACCGTGAACCACATTACACGCAGCAGGAAGGTATTTTCACTGGGGAGTAGGTGTCCCGTTGGACAGGTAGGTTTCCCTACGTCGAGCCCGTTTTGCCCATGATGGTAACCTGTAAGGGATCTCCCTTTCTTTATCTTGACCCAGGAACTTTTTTTCATCTTATTTTCTCCCCCTATCCTGTTGAGGAGGGGGAGTGAGAGAGCGGCTGGGTGGGCACCTGGCAGCCAGCCAAGGTGAACCCACCACAAAGTTGGTGTGGTACAATTTTCCTTCTCTGTAATGGCATCTTTAACTTATGGCATATTCTGTATGCATAGCTTCTGTCAATCATATCAAAATTATATAAAATTCCAAAAATACTTTGTATTAAAAAAACTCCAAGTAACCACAAAAGAGGCAGTGGGTCAATACATCTATAAGATGTAGTAATGAGGAAATAAAAGAGAATTCTGCATCCTTCTTTATTCACCTTGAACTTCCTAACTTTGTTTTTAAGGATATTTACCACCTAATCTTAAATCAATAGTTGATGAAGGTGAAGGTAATTGCATGAATTAGCATGTCAATTACTTCCCAAGTACCTTCTCAAGCTTATTTTAATAGAGGTGCTCATTCGTGTTCAGTTGCCTGTTTCATGCCCAGATGCCTTGTCATCTTTTTAAAGGTGCTGCTGCATCATTTGTCTATTCAACATATTTTATCAACTCTGTCAAAATGTATTTATGAAAGGAAATGTTAGCTGGGCTTTTACTTAGCTTTCTACAATGACAGGAACACTTTTGTTGAATGATTGGAACTCTAGATTAAATAATCCTATTTACTGTGTATCAAAGGACAAAGATTAGAAAAAGTGCAGGAAGTCGAATGTGATAATTGGGCAAATAGAATGCACATCGCCACAGTTAGGTATTTCCTCCTTTTTTACATCTAGAAGGGTGTGACAAGTGAAACCATGCAGAACATGCTTTAGCAGGAAGATAATATCTTTTTCTAAGGTGAAGATGACTGTAAAAGAATAGGAATTTCAGGTCTAGTAACTTATTAATTCATCTCAAAATGGCTGAAAATAGGTGAGTATGAGCCTGCAATATTCCTAGGCTATTACTGGAGTTTGCAAAGCATTCTTTTTGTGGTGTATTCTGTATGGCACTAAAAGTAATGAGTCATACTGGTTGATTTTGAATGTATTGCCTTCTCAGCAATTGCTTCTTTGCTGTATTAGATGCTTTGCCTACATGTCATCTTTCAGTTGTATCAGAATTATATCTGATGTTCAAATTGTATTTGTTTGTGTTTTAGAACACATACACATTTTTTAATGACAATAAAAGTTGTCATAGAATAAGAAGTAAAGCAGGAGATCTAAGGCTTACATTTAAAATTTCTCTATTGTTTCTAATCATGTAACACATAGTCTATGAAACTAAAATCACAGCGGTGAATTTTCAGTTTAATCACCTTTGTAAATATTTCATTTCTAAAATGCGTATTTTTTTTTATAACTCTAGTGGAAAACACCAACCCGCAAAAACATGAAAGCACTATTTCAGATTTTCTTCATATTTTTTCTGCTTATCAGGATTAGCTCTGGTTGGTTCTTGACAAGCAGTTAGTTTTCATTTAAATGGTTATTTAAAGTTTATCAGCTGCTACTTAAACAATATATTTTAAATAACAATGAAAAGAACACAGACATCTTTCTTTGGAAAGAAAGTGTGGAGAAGATATCTGCATTTAGATTATGCTCAACAACTTAGAGCCAAAAGTCTGAGCAGAGGTAAATCTATGTCTGGGGCTAAACCAGAATATCTTTGAAGTTGTCTTTGTATTCTTATGATCTTGGGTCCATTTGCTAAAGAGTCTAATCCCTCCAGAATTTAGATGAAGTTTTCTAAAAGTCAGTTTGCCTCTATGGAGCTGTTCAAGATAGGAGATAGGACAGTTGCAAAGATGTCTGTCTGCAGAAAGGTATTATTAAAGGACTTGGGGGCAATAAGCTCACCAGGAGAGCACGTTCCAAGCCTATTACTCAAGAGTAGTACTGTAGCTGTCCTGTATGTTGAACATCCGTATCAAATCTTCATTTTTCCTCTTATAATAGTTTGAAATTTTCCGTTAGGTTACAAACAAACAAAAATCCCAATCGTCAGGGATAGCAGTTTGAATTCATAATTTACACTTAGGATTTACCTTGGGTTTAGTATATAATTAATTTGTGTGGCATGGGGTATTGGTATGTCCTTGTCTGTTTTGTTGTCAGGTATGTATAACCTGTTTTTGTTATTTGTATTTGTTTTACATGGGGTTTTTTTTTTGTTTGTTTTGTTATCTTCCAAGTATATTAGCATACTGGATACTTAAGGTATCAGTATAAATAATACGGCTTTTCAAAGTCTCATATAGAAGACATAGCAATAATTACAGTTCTACTGAAGAGATCTTTTCATATTAGTCAAGGGACCTACTTGAGCCATACTTGTGATAATGTGTTGATAAGGTGTTGTGAGGTGATATCCACAAGCAGAGCCCTTCCTTTAAATTAGGAAAGCCTGTTTAGGAAGACGTTTCTGTATAAGTTTACAAAACAGATAGAAATGCTTTTAATTAATAAAAATACAGTATCCTTTGGAATGCATGGTCCATTTTTAATTTTTAGTAAGTTTTTAAGTATGTTTGTATTTCTATATTTAATTTGATACTTAATATTAATTACAAATTTTTATTGTAAAATTCGAGAATATCCTGAAGAGGTATAATTTTGGACCTGGTGAAATATTACAGAAGCAATATTTGCACACTTTTGATATATAAACGCTTTCTATCTGAAAGCCTTGAGTCAAATCATGACAACATAACCATTTCAACAAATCAAAGACCATCTGTATGGATGCTTCAGATTAACATTAAAACTACAAGAACATTGTCATTTCCCTGCTGACTGGAGTAACAAAGTTGCTGAAGGTGTTCAGATACCTTCTAGGACAGGAAAAATGCAGCAGTAATGGGGGACTTCACTTAATCCCTAAATTTTACATTGAGATTGAACCCTCATATCAAAAGGCTCTAGCCATAATAAATAACTGCTTCATAAAGTATCTAGTCATCAAGTCTCCAAAAGAAGTACTAAACCTAAACTTGGTCTTAAGTAATGCTTAAAGCAAATCCAAAGCACCTGCAGAAAGACATGAAGGTCTAAAGGAAGTTGAAATGACTAAATGGCACAGTAGAGAGTGCAAATAAAGGCAGTCTTTTAAAAAGTGCAGTTATTTCCAAATAAGAAAAATAGAAAGGATTGAGAAACCTTGCATGCTAATTGTAAAGCACAATAACCCATCAAAGAAAGTTTGAGGAGAAAATTGCAATAAGAAAAAAATAAGTTTTTCTTTAGAAACATCAGGATGAGAAAGCCTACCGGAGACTGTTCTGCCAAAAGACACTTGGGGTATAAAAGGTGTAAAGAGAGCAGAACAAGGCTGTTGCAGAAAAGGTAAAAGAATTTTTAAAAATCTCTTTAACCATAGGAGACCTTGGGGAGCACAGCAGAGTCATTTTATGAAGAATGTGTCAAAAGAAGAGTCTCAAACTGAGGCACTGTAGAAAAGGCTATGGAAAAAAAAGCCATCAACACGTGAACAGTAATTAATCACATGTAGGTGGTACAGTAATCCAAGAAAAAATACCTAACCCAATAACTTTAATATATTAATATCTACCTAAAACTACTTTGGTATCTGAGGACCAAAGTGTTTATTGATATGATTATAACAAACTAAGAAACAAACCAAAAAAAGCCACCAACTTCAGAAAAACACCCCAAACTGGCATGTGGGGAAACCAATGCCACTTAGCATTTAAAACTCTCTGTGGAAAGCAAGGTTAATAGCCAGGTGACAAATTTAATTAATTGTATGAAATTATTTAGAAGAAAAAATAGGAAAGACCAATCATAAATAAATGTAGTAGAAGGATCTTCCAAGACTGGGGGAAATTCAATACGGATAAACATAGAATGGGGCACATGAACAGCAGCTGGGTTCAACAGTTTAAACTGAGCTGACAGTTACCGCTCATTAACAAGACTGAAAGGTTATATTAGCTCTAAGGTAAACCTCTATTAGCTAAGTGCTTAGAAACAATCCAATGAACAAACTGAGTATTAGAAATCATTAGGAAGGGAAAGAAAAAACCCACCACCAAATATCTTGCTGTATAAATCCACAGTGCATCTGTGTCTCAAACGCAAAGCAAACCTCATTTTCTTATCTTTTTCCTCAGTCTTCCAAAAGAAATATTTCTGAGAAGGACTACAAGGCTGACCTAATGTATAGAGCAGTTTCTGTATGAGGAATGACTAAGCAGACCATCAAACAGTCACCTCTATTTGAGCAAACTCCACATTTTCAATTAACAGCTTCATTTCTGGAATTACAATGTGTATTTACAGCTGTTGTCTTTCTGAGGACAGGATTTTTTTATGGGAAGGGATTGCTTTACTTTTTTGGAAGTAGTATGAGGAACACCTGAACAGGGGAGAGGTATTCTGACTGAAAAGAGATGAAGTGAGATGGGTTGGGTAGTGACCTAGACAGTCATGAGTAGTGTGAGGAATGTGAATCAGGAATGATTTTTCACTTTCCTTTCCTTCCCTCCTGTAAGCAGTAGGAGTAAGCCAAAAAAATAGTATGACAGACTAGAAATAATGAAAACAATGCAGTTATTCATATATGAAATTGGTAAAACTGCTTAGTACAGGATGCTTTGATGTTTAATGTCACATCAGTGTTCCTAATTAGTCTTTCAATAATGAATTGAGGTAATTCACCAGGTAAAAACCATGGCACGTTGAGATTAAGAGCAAGCCACAGTTTGACAGAAAAATCCATGCATTCAAGAAGTTAGAGCTGCATGTTGGTAAATATAGATAGCTGAGCTTTAGCTCCAATAAATGTTAACGAAAATCACTTTTGCCGTCGCATACCTATATCACAAGGATTTGTTGTCATTTTAAATAGTATTCCAAGCTTGATTATGTCAGAGGCTATTACTGATGAAACCATTTCCAGTCCATTCTTCCTACTTAGATAACTTTTCCTCTACATGTCTGTAATAGCGTGAGCAAATCTTGTTTTACATCTTACTTGGAGGAAGTAGTTTCTCCATTTTTTCTCTATATTTGTCAAACCAGGACAATATTGTATGAAATCATTGTGACATGTTTCTTTCAGAGCACACGGAATACATTCATTGTAGGTAGTTTTCATACGTAAAGCAAACTGGCAATTTACAGCGACTCATTCAAGGTTTGTTTTTATTTAAATCATTAAACATAAGGGTCATGTAAAATCAGGATGTAGGTTCCAGGTAAAAGCTGAAATATATGCATAGTAGTATTGCTTATAACATTAACTACAGTTTGGAGGGGGGGAACGGGACACAGAGATGGACCCAATCCAACAAACCCCTTCCATTTTATAAGTGACTAGTGATACTCAGTGGCTCCAATTTAGTGCACTGTTCAGGAATTGAATCATGTTGTTGGCTTGTTTCATTTGTTTCTTTCCAGTTTTGACTTCAGGGAGCAGATATTTGGTACTTCTAGAAAATCAGATACCACTGAGAAGTCTCTGTAGGAATCGCAAATCAGCGATACCCGGAATTCTCTCCCTCCCATATCTTTGTTTAAAAAAGTGTTGCCAGATGTGAAAATTCTGTAATTGTTCTTAGTTGTAGCCACTTTCTTACCAATATAGCTGTTAACCTTTACCTTGAACTATGCTGTTTTTCATCTAATATGTATTGGTTTCCCCTTGGTGAATCTACTGCAGACCAATAGTTTTTATCAAATAGACACTTTTGTGTCCCTCAAATATGATGACTTCCCTGACTTAACTGTCGATGTTGATAGTTATTACAGTGGTCAATAGTAGCAGAAAGAATTCATATCACCTAATTAGGCAGCATATATGAATATAATTGACTGGAAATCAAAAGTTAGAGTGATATTCTTGTTCTTTCACAAAAGAGACATAATATGAACTAGAAATATACAATGCCAGTAGTAATACACAGTAATCTTACTATGGCTACTTTTTCTTCTGATCTACTTAGATGTAGCTTTTGGAGAAGAGACATGATCTTACTGTATATTGTATAAATTATCCGAGAAAATGGAACCAATGAGGTCCTACAGTAATATAAGTAATCTTTATCTCTGAAGCTGCTATTTCAGCATTACGTAAGTAGTTCACAGGGTTTGTACTGACCACTTACACAGTAAACAGACATTCTTCTACATGTCTCAGAAGTGTTCTAACCTATAGAATATTAACATTTATTTGTGTTGATTTTATTTCCTACGGGAGAACAACGTTTTTCACTGGCAGCCTTTTTTAGCAAACCATAATGAAAAAAAACCCTAAGTGGAAATGGGATACAAGTACCAAACCACACAGCTACCCTAGCAAGAATGTAAAAGTTTCCCTTCTTTCTCAATTGGCAGTTTTGTAACTTACACTTTCTTCAGAATTGCTACAACCATTTTTGATATTCTGCCCCCCCCCCCAAAAAAAAACCATACCACCCAATAAAACAACAACAAAAACTCCCCAGAACCCAAACAACAAACACACAAAACCTGAATATTTAAAACTCACTCCTATTCAGGAACTGTCTTCATCAGTGTAAGCCCCTAAGTACATCTGTAGGTGCAATATTGGGTTATTGAAGTGGAAACATCCAAACAACAATATTCCTCCTCCAAGAAAAATCATCTGAAATGTTTCAGTCTATTGAAAACCAAGTAAGTGCAGAAAAGGAATCTTCTCAGTGTTTCCGTTTACAAACAGGACAGCAAGAGCGCTCTAGGTTGTCAGTCATTCTGTTTTACCTTGAATAATCTTAATTTGAAATGCCCCTCATTTCTCATGGTATTCCTTTCTGCTGAGTTGTTTCCAGTCAATAGTAACCGTGTTTCCTAACACCTGCATCTCCCCCTCCCCACCCTACCCACCGGCCCTGTCAGCAGTGCTGTTATAGAAGTGGAGACAAACTTTTAAAATCTGTTGAGGAGATGCTTTCTTCTCTTCATTATTCAGCTGGATTCCCTTCATGTGTTGAAATTTCACTCTACAACTGCAGTTCCCGTTTTCCAGCAGTTCGTGATTGTATTTGGTCCTTTTAATCTTTCTGTGTGGTGTTGTACCTATGATTCTAAAAGGCCACCTTGCTCTCTGACCTCATGTTGCTCCTTTGGAGGTTAAAAGATTATTTAATCTTCATGTTACCTGAGCTCCATGTGAAGGCTGTTGAAAGATCATATTAATGTGTGAACTAAATAGTATGTGGGCACTATAAGCTGAACAAAAGCTGATCGATGCCCTTTTCTTCAAACCCTTCTCATTTAGAAACATACTGAATAGGAAGATAATGTATGTTTCAAGACCACATCTTACATAATGTATTACAGCTATGTGAACTGCTAATGGGAAACAAAATAGAAAAACTGTGAATGGTTTTGGTTTGTATTACCTACAGGGGTCCCAAGTTTCTTGAGATACTAGTTAATTCACCTTCACAGCATGCTTCAGAAACTTAGTTTTATGAAGAGTTCAACTGAGGCATTGGGAAGTAAACTGGGTTCCCAAAGATCACATAACAAGAAGCCTGTCCTTCCCATCCCAGCATTTAAAAAAAAAAAAAAAAGGAAAAAGAAAAAAAAATAATTAATTTATAAGTTTATTCCTCAATTTAGATTCAGTTGAGTTGCATCTTTCCAGACCTCTTGCTCTAACATGTAGTGGCAGTCAGTTTTCCTGGCTCTTGGCACCACAACAGGCAAATGCTTTTAAAGTCAGACAAATGCAGACTTGTTGCCAGTATCTACTCAAATAGGCTGAAGGCATAATTCAAGAACACAAAACAAGGGAATCAACAAGCAGTGTTGTACTGAAGGCTATAATTAACAGGTAGTCATGCAGTGCAAAAGAAGGCTCTGCACCTACCATTTGCTTGTTTTCTTCTATGTGCAGATATTGTAGAGAGACAAATCTGTATCTCTATCGTCTTGATTTAACAGAACATAAGCACTAAAGTGTTGGAGATCTGCAGCCTACTAGGCAGTAGGTGTAGCATCTTATATGGTAATTAATAACATCTAATATCATTTTAACATATTAATGAGTTTTATGTGGTTATACTGAGTTTCTGAACAACCCTAGAAAACCATTCTAATGCATCAATAATGTGAATTTCACAGACTAGCTTCTCAGCTGATGTAAATGGCAAATCATTGGATTTATTCCCTAAATTGTATTTGAAGATCTTGTAGAGATCTTTCAAATAGTCTGTAGAGTATCAAGGAGAATTGTCGTATACAACATAATTGTATGCTGAGGTCTCTGTCCTAGTTGCTGTTCATTTCATGCACCCTCTGAAGAATTTCTTGTAGAATCCAGTTGTTATTTGAGTCTGTGAAGATATCCCAGAGGAGGGGTCATGAATCAGCTTTGTATAGTAAGATGTGTTGGGAAGCACTTGTGGTTATAAGATGACACGTGAAGAACTTGGTTTCTTTTCTGTAAGTCACTGGAAAAAATACCATGTGTGGATCAAAAGTCATGGGAGATACAGAACAGAGCTTATAATAGCAAGAGAAAGTGTTGAAAGAACTTACCTAAGTGGCCGCTACACAGTGTCTGTACAGATTAAACTCAGATCAGCCAGAGTTCAGGCATAAAATTACTTGTTTTGTCACCCTTCAGGATATTTCATCACTTTTGAAAGCCTTCTAATTTGGGTCAGCTTTTTCAGTTCTGTCCCTCTTACAAGAATATAGATATTTTCAGGCTTTTACATTAGTTATATGAGACGTGTCTGAATTTTGAAACAAATTAAAATGTTCACCTATGAGAATAAAATGGATGACTTGTCTTTGATGGCTATGCAGAACGCTTTTTGTAATTCCTGTGAAGTTGTCATATCTGCAGATCACTAAGGTTTGCCTAGATATTTTTTTTTTTTTTTGTTGCCTTTCAAGTTAAAACAAGGCAGTTGCAAATCTGAAATGTTGGATGTGGTTCTGGAAATGAAATTAAACTGCAGAAGCTTTGGGCTTCATCATAGTCAGTATTTCTACTTTCTGGGAATTTTGCAGAACCCTGACTGACCTCAGAAAGGTTCCTGAGTATTGCAGCGATGTTTTGTGGTTTTTACTGAAATTCAGCTGACAAGCAGAAGCTAAATTTGGAGTTGACATTTGTTTGATAGATTTTTGTTATGTGGAGGCATCAGGACCTGGGCGAGGTAATGGGTGAAAGAATCTGTGTGATTCATCCACTGGGAGTTTCAAAGAGACAGTTCTCGACCATTCTCTAGAGCTGGGATGCCTATCAAAGGACACGCTGGGAAGCTATGTGGCTGGGTTAATCAGGCATGTGAGATGTACAACAAATATAACTTGATTAATTAATTGATTAATTAATTGACAATCATGTTTGTTGATTAGATGATTGCGAGTGTCTTGATTTATGGCCTTAAATATTGAATTTAGTTTCCTGACAAGGAGGGAAATTGAGCACCAAAGTCATTTGTTTGTACATATGTGTGACCCTCCAGATGAGGGAGAAGAAATGATTCCCAGTTCAACTCAAAATTTAACTGTATGACTGGAAAAAGAAATGTGCATAGTAGCAGAAAAGTTTTTCTTTTCCTGTTTAAACTAATTAGAAATGTGCAGCAAGAAGACCAGAGTTGTATTTTGTATATATTTCACTGTTCCTTTTTATTTCCTGTTTTGTCAAAGATATCAAGAATATTTTTTTATGGGTCAGATTCTCACATATTTTTTTACATTGGATCTGAATGTTATCTTCTGTAGAGTTACTTTATTTTCTGTGTTAATGTCTTTAAATTGGGACTGTTTACTAATGTTTTTCCTGCTTTGCTTTCACAAATGCTTATCATGTTAAAATGGGTTAGACTGGCTATTAATTTTTTTCTTGAAAAGAAGGTGGAGGGAATGTTCTGCCTTAAGGAATTGGATAGTATTCTGAGGGCAGGGTGGCAGCAGAGGGAGATTGAATCAGGAGTCAGGAGGTGGAACAGCAGAGAGCACTGCTGAAGGGTGCTCCCTTCACTGACAACAGCGATACTGTTAGGTCTCAGCCTCCTGTAAGGAGCAGTGCAAGCAGTGCGTTCTCTCATAGCTCAGGACAGCAAGAAGGAGCGTGTCTGGAGCAGTAGTGAGTCATTAGCCAAAACAGGGAGAAAAGACAAGGCACAAGTATGTGCAAGAGAACTTGATGAGATGGGGTTGACAGCCAGAGCTGAAAGCATGATGACTGTGAAAGGAGGGTGAAGCTTTAAATCAGTTCTGGCTTCACCATTTATTTGCCATTAAATTACCAGCTGCAATTATGAATCAGAATGAATGATCCTAATTTAAATTACACTGTAACCTCTCTGAGATCTTCAGATTGCTGGAACAGTGGAAAGGAGAATTACTTAAATAAGAGTGAGTAGTGTTACATTTTCGACAGCATCTATGAGTTGAGTAATCCTACTGAGTGACATTAGCTTTCCCAGTTTTAACATTGCCCTTTTAAAAATAATTTTAAAAAATTACTGGTTTAATGGTATCTGTCAGTGTACAGATGCCGAGGAGCATTGACATTGTTCCTTTCAGTCCTGCCTGATAGCTGCAAAAGGGGAAAGAAGCAGCTTTTGGTTTGTATTACCTGCAGGGGTGCCAAGTTTCTCTTTGCTTAAAAATGAGAAAAGACAGAACCCCTTTAAATGTGAGGATCCCCAAGCATTTGGAGAGGTCTCACCACCCTGTTGGAATGGTAGGCAAGAGATAAAAGGACACATATAACAAGTAAGTGTGTATCCCTACAAGTTCAAAGTATGTTCTTTTCTTTAAATGTTCCTCCATAATTAAGCCTCACCTCAGTAAAAACTTCTATTGTTTTCTAAGTGATAAAGTTCTTTTGATAAGCTTGTGTTGTGCGTTAAGTATGCGTGCAAAATACAGCAAACTATTGCCCTGTTACGTCTGTCTATATATATTATTAAGAAAGAAGAGTCATTAACACATGGTAAATGGTCTAAATACTAGTATTAGTGATATGATAACACATTATCTTTGTACATAAGGATATTCTTATGGGGGAAAATACTAAACATAAATATAAATAGATGTTTCAAGAAACATAAGAAAATGGATAAATCTGTTATTTGTCAAACCTTACACCTTTTAAGAAATTTGAGCTAGAACAACTTCTCTTACAAGATGCTTGTGTTTTTTCAGATTTTGTTTGGCTCAAACATAATGTGTCCTGGTAGTGTTTGAGCACTCCTGTCTGTAAGATAAATTAAGTGTTGCTGATGTATCATGAAATAATGATTCCCTGAAAAAAAACGAGACCCTTTTTCAACCCTTTATAAATTATAACTTTAAATGATAGTCTGATTTATTCCTAGAATTGAACTAGTTTACCTATCCTTAACCAAGGCAGAATCACAGATTAGAAGGAGATGATTTATGTGTGGAATAGCTAAAATGCTTTTTAAAAAGGCCACAGAACTGTAGGTCAGGAAGAAACCTCAAGAGATTGTCCGTTCCATAACTGTAGCCAGCTATGGGACCAGCTGTGACTGAACCTTTCCTAACAAACTTTTGTCTACTCTGTCTCACTTAATCAGTACCCTTTTGCATCCTCTCATTCATTCATTCATTCATTTTCTCACCTGCTCTCATTTTTTGTCCCCCCTTTTTTTTTTTTAAATCTAAATTGATTCTCCATATGTCAGAGTTACTTGTATATTAACTCCTGAAACTACACGCACAAGTTGGGGATGTTGGAGGGAAGTAATTATAATCACAAACTAAAATGAAGTCATGTCCAGAACTAATTAGCTAGAAATGTTCATATAGTTTAGCATGATTGTTAAGTGCATAGGACATCAGAAGATGTCCCAAGAGTCCCTGGTGTGGTACAGTCCGTGCTGGACTTTCCAGGGCCCAGTTCATTGTTTTCTGGACTCCCTGAGCCAATGCAGCTTTTGCAGAGAGAAGTACTTCTTCAATGAAGAGGCTCCTTGGAAAACACCTATATAGACTATTAGAAAAAAGATATTTTTAATCTTGGGTTAGTCGGTAGTATTTCTGATAATCAAGTCCAGTTTCCTCACCAGTTAAGGTTTTGAAATATCACCTCTCTCTTCTTCTTTTGCATGAGGCAGGGGAGCACAGCCATGAAAAATAATTTGTTCCTCTACCATGAAGAATAAGTTTTTGTCTAAAGAAGTGAACAACTAAAGGAAGCACTTCAGGTTGGGGAGGAGGAGGAAGGTGTTATATAAGATACCTTTACATATTATTGTAATAACAAGTTTATTTTTAACAGGCTGTTTTAACAGTGTAACAGAAAAGTTTTTCCACTCCCTAGTGTTGGCAGTTGGATAATATTAACAAGAATGATGATGTTGTTGTTGTTGTTGTTGTTGTTGTTGTTGTTGTTGTTGTTGGAGAGGACTGTCCAGAATAGGAGTGAGAAGAATATTTTTCAAGACCAGACTAGTTTGGCAAAAATCTTCCACTGATTACTGAATATATACTGGAACTGAAATTGAAAGTTAGCTGATTTTTTTTTTTTTTTAATGTATTCATATACAGTAAGGCATGCTTACTGCTGGTCAGGGGCAGGTATGAAAAATCTGTATTAACTAGAAGAAAATTTGCTGGTTTTTTGTCAGGTAGTATTTTGTTTCTATTTCATGGGCTTTCATTTTTTTTTCCCCAAGGACATATTTAAGATCAAATGAAATTCGAGAAATAATTATTTTAAATGAGGAGAAAAAAATCACAGAACTCGCAGAACACAGCATGAGGGGGATGTGTAATGCAAGAAGTAAAATTACACAGACAGATGTAAAGCTATAACATTACTGCTGTAAGACACAAATGGAATTAATCTGTAACTAGGTTTGCTAATCCCAGTGTACTGTGGGCTATGAAAATATTTTGTGGATTTTTATCATAAACCAAATTCTGGTTTCACAAGGCTTCACTTGTCCTTGAGCATTTTGAGAATTGCACGAGCAAGTATTCTCTTCAAATGCTAATTTTCTGAATAACAGCATGATACTGAAAGCACCTCTTCCAGGGAGGAAATAAATAGCATGCAAACTCATGTTTTACTAAATGTCTGTGTCCTTGGTGTCTTTTTGCAAAGCTGTTATCACAGCCGTATCATGTGCTTTAAGCTGACTGCCAGAAGCTTTCTTCTTTACATTAGAAATACGTGTAGAATTGTGAAAATTGCCTTAATTCTCTGTTCAAACAAAAAGGGAAAAATGGGAGTTCAGTATTCTAAAATATTTGTATTTCTAAGCTGTCTTTTTCAACTTGGTACAGATTGCATGTGTGCTGTATATGTATGAGAGCTCCTTAACTTTGAATTATTTACTTTAACAAATATTCCACATCAGCTACCTTAATTCTAAAAGTAAACAGGTTTGGTGTTTTTCCTATTAGCAGATGTCCTGTTTAATCCTACAAGAGTGATAAGTGCATAAAGTTTTATAATTATTAATGAATATTTGTATACATATTGCTGCAAGTGTACACTTTTTTGCCATTTATGTTCCTGTAGCCCTCTATTGACTGCAGAGTTTTGCACCCAATGATGCTCCCAAGATTCTCTATCTCATTCAGCAAAAATTTTAAATGCCAGAGGCTGATGTTTAAATTTTCATGTGTCCTTGACATCACAGTTTATCAGTACATTCAACGTGAATGCAGTTGGAGGTGGGCTTTTAGGAACTGTAGTACATTGTGGAGCATACAAACAGATAAGTGTTACGCACCTGGATGAGTAGGAGAACACAGGGTTAAGGAGGGAAAACCAAAAGAAAGTGAAAAGGCATGATGGCAGTTTTTGAAAAACAGAGGGATGTAAGATAGCCTGAAGGACTTAAGGGGAGAGTTTAATCAGATGGCAATGTGATATCCTGAGCAGATGAGTGGGACTTCTGTCTTTTTGGAGTAAAGGTTCGATACAACAAACCACCTGCAGTTCTGCGGGGGGGTGTGTGGGGAGAAATAAAAGGCAATTCCACTTTGAGAACTCTGTCTGAACTCTTCACTTCAGATAACTTTTTCCTTCAATCTCCCGTACCACCCAGTACTCTGCAGCTCAGAATTCAGCTTGGTTGAGGGGTCACTGCTCCGGCCCTGAACTTGCTTACGCAGACAGCTGGGCCCGAACAGGCAATTAATAAGATAATAGCCATATAATGGTTAGAGAACCATCTTATCCTGCCATTTGTGACCTGGTGTGAATTAACATTATGGAGACTTGTACTACTTAGTGCCTAAGTAGTATTTTAGCTACACGATGTCTGCAGATGTTGCTGACAGCTGGATTATCATTTGTTAGCTCAGTAGGCCTTCATCCTCAGAATAGGACACATTATCTCCTTTTGTTCCTTTTTCATTCAGTTTGAATTTAGTCCTGGGTCTGAAGAGACAACAACTCTATTTTTTTAATATCTGTATCCAGATAGCTTGCCATTACTTTAATGGTATTTGAGTAGTGCTATTTTGACACGTCAAAACATTGCATACGTGACACCATGTCAACGTGATTGCAAAATACTTCAGAGGCAGTGAAACGACCGTATTTTTGAAAATATAATCAAAGAATGAAGTAATTTGGTGCTCTTTTCAAGGTCATCTAACTGCAGATATATGAGATTATTCCACCCACTCCCTATTTTTTTTTTTGTCCCCTTCCTCTTCAGTTCTGAAGATCTGAGGTCTGAAATTACAGTTTTCTCCCTCTATCGTGTTACCTAGCTTTATTTTAAGATTTATATCTTGTCAGGCATTTTTTATATAGATATATAAAATATTTAATGTACGTTATAAATCAAAGAAAACATCTTTGAAATTACTGTTTGTTATTGAAACAATTAACGGCATGACCCAAAGTCCACTCACATCAGTGGGATTTCCTTCATGTTCTTCATAATTCAAAAGAAAGGAGAAGCGTCAATGAAAGTGATAAGCAGCAATTGTGAACCCACTCCAAAGAAATAAATACTTCTCCCTTGTGTAAAGCATAAGGACCTGTAGAATTCAGACCACAGGATATCTGTAAGGATAAATACTTAGTATGTTTTGGGGGTTTTTTTGTTTGTTTTGGGTTGGGTTTTTTTGGTTGTTTTTTAGAAAAGAGGCAACTATTTGATGACTAAATAAAACCAAACATATTTAACATACACTGTTCTTTCCCTTTTTCTAATTTTATGCATCTGTAGGAAGTCAGGCATCAAATAATGAAAGTTAGAAACTTAAAAATTTTGAAGCATATTTCCTGCAAATTACAGCAAGGGATAAAAGACATCTGCAGCATTTTTAATATGGCTTCTTTTGGAAGTGGTTGTGAGCCAGATCAAAAGTCACTCTAAAATAAAACAAAACTGGTTCAGTGCTAGTGTTACCACACTCTATTGGAAATTATTAGTGCCTGTTCTTCAGAAAGTAGATTATTTTTTTTTACTATGAGTTAGGTCAATTCAGGAATTTATCGTTCTTATGAAAGACAAAATGTGTCTCGCTGATATTTTCAGAGGAATAGCTTTGGTGCAATCTTTCTTCTTTAACTGCTCCCATCAGCACTTGTGATGCTGAATACTTATTCTGTAGGTTTGCTCCTCATGCACACAGGAAATTCTCCATGGTGTGGATTTGTGCCTGAAAAAAGATTTAATTTTTAGTAACAAAAGGAGTGGGAAGCAGGAGGCATTTCAGTTTCTCTCCAGAGTTTTCTTGAGCACACCTTTAGTGAATATTAGATTTACTACATTTCCAACATTTGTCTCAGTTTTCTTTAGTTCTGATGGTACAAAATTGTTAGGGTCAGAAGGTACATATTTCCAGCTGATTGAATAATATTAAAAATTATCAAAAAAATAGTTGAGCTCTTATCAAAATTTTTATTTCTGCTGCCTAACTAGCAGTCTGCTTTGTTGCTGTGAATTCTGCTGTTACGGCTATACTGCACTAGTGAACATAGTAACCTACAAGATTATTCCTTATATAGAATAAATCCGATTTTAGTAACATGAGTAATATTTACTCACTTTCGGATGACTGAGTGAAAGCTTATATTCAGTGAGTGTTTGAAGTACCAAGCTACATGTTTCTATTTTTCCCTGAAAAAGAATAAACATTTTTGAACTTCCTAGTATTACTTAAATTAGATTCAAAAAAAGACACTGGAAGATCAGAATCAGACCCCCGGGTCTTCTGCTAGGCCATATGGGCACTTCCTCCTGGGTTCCTTAAATGTAAAGGGCACAGTCTGTTATAGAAAATGTGTTAATGAATGAACTGTACTTCCAAAGGAGACTATAGGTACTCTGTGTTGACACCTCCTTGTACTGCTGGCAAGAAAATTATTGATAGATATATTATTGGTCATTTCATTACTTCCTCAAACGAACTGTTTTTATATTAATTCCCCTATCATTTTACACATTCTCTTTTAAAACATCATTTGCACCTAACCATTTCTTGGCAGCCAATGGCTTTAGAGGTTGTAATCCTATTCTGCCTGAACATTTTTTTGAGAGGGGAGAAGTTGTCAGAGAGTCTCTGGGAAGAAAAATCAATGAAATGTTCATGATAAATGACATGTGTATTGATGTGTCAGCATACACATAACAAACATATTGCCTCAAAGTGTGAATCGGTTGTTTATGGCGTTTAATGTACTTGGAATACTGGTTCTGGAGAAAGGTCAAATTTTAACAGACTTTTTTTTTATCACTTATTTTAATAAGTGATAGCAGTGAATGGAATAGTGTGTCTGAGATTCCTTACATGTACAGAAGGAGAACAATTATTGTTCCCTATTGGAATTAGATGGTGATGAATATAGGACAGTCTTTAATAAGAAACATAAATTTTGTGCTAAATGTAACATGCAGAATATATTTGTTTTAGTAAATTGATGAGCCTCTGACTTGCTTTATTGAAATACTTTCTGTTAAACACCATCAAAGGCTAACTGTGGAAGAAAGTAGTTCTCAACTAGCTTTTTCCTGTGCTAAATTCAAGATAATTCCATGGTCAGGATATGTTTATCCTGCAGACAAATGAAAACAAGTTCAAGTATCAAACATACTTGACTTTACAATGGGCAGAAAAGAACACAAATATTTTTTCAGTGAGAAACTTTGAGGAGAAGCTTTTATTTAATTTTTAAATATCTGTATATCTAAAGCTATGTAAGATAAATTCTTCAGCACACTTTCCATGTTTTTTAACATACGGGATAATATAAATGTAAAAATTATTGCTTAGAAGTATTAGACTATCAAATGTTAGACAATTTTACATTAAAATTTCATCTGCAGATACCTGATTCATGGTCATAGATTCTTCTTGTATATCCCGTTATACAAAAATATACCGCAGCTGCTTTTAGAAACAGACATTTCATGGATTCAATGCAGGAACAATTAAGCGTATTTGGAATCTAAATATGGGTTTCTGGAAATTTGGAGGGCTTGGTCTTTTTGGTTCCTATTTCAAAAGTCCAGCATCATTACTTTTCCTCATTGTTAAAATGTGTGTTGTCAGTCACAATCAAGAATGGTTGCTGTCCGTGAAAGGTTGGAAATGCTCTGTACTGTGCTGAAAAGATATCATGCAGGACTTGCAATTACATTGTCAGGTGAAAAAAGTAGCAAAAGATTACATGTTGCAAAAGGCCTCTATAGGAATGCTGTTAAATCAGAATGCCAGTTAGTCATAAATTGTGATATAAAATTGGTTTGTAAACATTTTTCAGAACTTGTGTTTTACTTGTCCAGAAGTTGTACTGAATCAAATGTAGATAATGAGGGCTTTATTCGGTCTCACAATCAAAGCCTTGCAGTGGTGGCAGTATAGATGTTTATGGACATGATAACTCTAGGAAGAATACAGAAGCAGCAGCGTGCTATCCCTTTGAAAAAAAAAAAAAAAGTGCTTATTGGTAAGAATTATGTGGTTAAAAGATCTTGAGGTTTCAAACTATACTAGTTTTTTGATAACCCATGTGTTAAGTACGGAAATACACTAAAAAAGGTTCTTGAAATCCCCCAGTTTATATCCACAGGAAATCCAAAAAGCTTTTGTAACAGGTCATAAAAAGGATGCTAAAGTTAAGGACAGTTGTTTACATTCCCATTCACTGGGGGTTTATATGTTCCCATTTCTTTATTTCTACTTGTAAAAGCATAGACATCATTTTAACAGTCATGACCACTTTGTCGCTTTTTTATTGCAGTTATTACATGACTTACATCTGTGGAGGGGGCTAGTGATAAGCTTCCGCTGTGAACATGTATCTTCTGCCTTACCCAACAAAGATGTTGAAATTAAAATAGTTGGCATTGTCTGTTATCACCAGATTTTATCATAGAATGATAGAATAGTTTAGTTTGGAAAGGACCTTGAAGATCATCGAGTTCCAACCCCCCTGCCGTAGACAGAGACACCTCCCACTAGACCAGGTTGCCCAAGGCCACGTCCAGCCTGGCCTTGAACACCTCCAGGGATGGGGCCTCAACAACCTCTCTGGGCAACCTGTTCCAGTGCCTCACCACCCTCAAAGTGAACAATATCTTCCTAATGTTTAATCTAAACCTGCCCTCTTCCAGTTTAAAGCCATTCCCCCTCGTCCTATCACTACATGCCCTAGTAAAAAGTCCTTCCCCAGCTCTCCTGTAGGCCCCTTTAGGTACTGGAAGGCCGCTATAAGATCTCCCTGGAGCCTTCTCTTCTCCAGGCTGAACAGCCCCAGGTCTCTCAGCCTCTCCTCATAGGAGAGGCGCTCCAGCCCTCTGACCATCTTTGTGGCCCTCCTCTGGATCTGCTCCAACAGGTCCATGTTCTTATGTTAGGGGCCCCCCAGAGCTGGATGCAGTACTCCAGGTGGGGTCTCACGAGAGTGGAGTAGAGGGGCAGAATCACCTCCCTTGACCTGCTGGCCATAGTTCTTTTGATGCAGCCCAGGATACGGTTGGCCTTCTGAGCTGCGATTGCACATTGCCAGCTTATGCTGAGCTTCTCGTCAATAGTGAGCCACTAGTGATCTTTTAAAGAAATTTCTGGAAACCTTTCCTCATCATGATGATGTGGGGCTCTTTTCCTGTGTCATGTAGTACTTTTTGCTTCTTGTGGACAGTAAGAGTACTGCATTATAGGAAGAAGAAAAGTGTCTGTGATAGGAAAAAAAATCGTATTCTTTTCGAAGGGAGACAGAGAAGAAGAGTGATCACTTGTGAGATGTACAATGGAAACTCTATACAGAAGCAATTCTTTTACAAATCCAAGTTCCACCCAACAAGAAGAGAAGCTGTAGGCCACATATAAGAGGTGAAATGACATTCCAGATACAAAAGCAAAAATGTGCCTTGAAATGTTAAGTACCATTGAAGCAGTGAATCAATACTCCAATAAATCAATATTCTGATATTCAATATTGTCATACCACTTTCTAATATCTAGAGAAGTATATAACAAAGAACTCTTAGCGAATAAAAGGACCAAAAAAACCCTCAGTAATGAAAACATGCATTTGTTTTACCTGGAAAAGTGCATTAACATGAGTTGATAAGGAGCTCACAAAAATACGGAGATTAAATCCCTTTGAAACAATGATCTCTGCAGTTCTTGATAATGCGTGGTAGTGTGTTCTTTTCAGTTTCTTCAGAATGAAACAACTTTTTCACCTGAAATAGAAGCCATTGGACAGTAGCTAACCTGTTTTCTTTCCACAGTCTTATAAATTTCTCAGCAAATTAGCTTCAAAGACATCAAAACCAAAAATGTGTGAAAGATTTTTGGAAGGATGGGATAAAAGGAAGCTGGTAAATTAATTATCTCTCCTTGAACTTTTCCATATAAATTTTTTTTCCCCTAATCAGAATCTAATTGAGTAAGTAATCAAGTCCCTAACATAAAATTTTCCGTTGTTGATTTTACATGGCTCACAAATACTACATTAGAAAGTCACACATTTATTTTTATCTTCACAATATTATTTAGGAAGAGCAAAGGAGAAAGAAGTAATTTAGAATATCACATGTGTACACTGCAGAGGTTTTTTTCCAGAGCTTAAAAATGAATACGCTATCGTAAGATTTTTCATAGAGTAAACAGCATTTGCTGTAGCACTGTCAGACAAACAAGCAAACAAATAAATCATACTTTTCATAAGAGTTTGAGTAATATTACACTTACTGCTCTGTGCTCCAGTGAGCTATTTTTATCGCTCCTGTTAATAGCGGGAGAAGCTATATACGTGGAGATCACACATAATGTGGAATTCATTGATCAGGGTTTTAGAGAACTAATAGTTCTTTCTCGTTTGGAAAAATCTGCAGTAATCCTTAGGTTGGTGTTACTGTTTGGTAAGGGCAGATATCTATTTCTTTTTTGGAAGACCCTGTTACAATGGATATGTACCCTGTTTTTCCCTCTGTATTGCATATGGAAAGGAAAAGCAGAGTTTTATTCTCTCTTTGTGCCTATAAAAAACCCCCAAAAATAAACCTGCAATGAGAGTAGCTTGACTGAGCAAGCACCAGAAATGAAGGTCAAGAGCATATGTAGAAAGTCTGCAGAAACAGTGCAGGGAAATAAAAGCTGTGTCTTTACTCCATCGTTGTCTCAAATGTGCAATATTTTCCAGAGAGGAATAGCTTTTCACTGCTTCAGTGAAGTTCCAAGCCCCAAACTCTTGCATATTTTGGTGTTTTCAGAGAGTATGTGCACTTACCATTTTCCTGACCTTGACCTTTTCAATGTCCGAAGCAAACATTTTTTCGTATGAAAATGGGCTTGCTTCTCCAGATAATGCAAGTTATGATATTGGTATCTAGGACTACTTTTTCCATCTTTGAGGTTTAATGCCTCTGTGGCTGTGTAGCTGAAGAGTAAGGCATTTACAAACGTAGCAGTGTCTTAGCAATCTAAGTAAATTAGAAGTTTGGAAGGCCTGTGCCAGACAATAGTAATGAACTGAAGCACACTTGTTGTATGCTTGTGGCCATTTATAGGAAAGGCAAGATTTTTAGAAGTACTTTATACTGGCATAGCACCTCCTTATTGTAATTTCATAACAACAAACTGAAACAAAACATTTTTCTTCCAGTGGTGATGTAACATGGTCAGGGCTTCTTTTAGTAACAGTGCATCAGCAAAGCATTTGGATTCAAACTTAGTAATGTTTATGGTCCTTCTACATCAATCTAGAAATCTAAGTTATTACCACAATTACAGATTTATTGATTGTAAAGTGAGTTTTTGGTGACAGTGATTGTGAGGAGATGCTGAAAACTGAAGGCCACTCAATTTAATAAATTTGTCTAGAGAGCATGAAAGAGTTTTCTGCATGGCTTAGTTACATATGACATCAAAGGGGAGAGAGGAGTCATATATTGCCAGAGCAGAATGCTATGAAGTAATATAACATCGACACATGCACTGATTACTTGTTCATACCTATTGAAGCCAGACTTTTGGCTACCGTACTAACAAATCTAGCAGAAATCTGTCCTAGATCTTGAGAATTATTTGGCTGAATGGAACAGTGAGGCATTAATTCAGAATCTAATTTTCATCTCTCATAGTTTAATTTACTTTTTCTTTTTCTTCTTATTAATGCTGTTTTTCTGATAGCATGGAAAAGATGAGTTTTTAAATGTTCTAAAATCCTATAGATGTCCAGGAATAATTTTTTAACGGCTTCAGAAATCCATCCCTTCCCACTTTCTCTGGGAATTGCAAAGTTCAGCATTGTCTAAGGATATCACAGCTGGATATACTGGTTTGGGGCTTTTAAAATCTGAATTGTTTTCTTATTTCTGGATAAATTTTGTAGTTCAAGTCTGTGACATGATCAGACAGGAACTCAGATTGCTCCTCTTTGAAAGACAGATAATAATGCTTGCCCTCAAAGTAGATTGCGAGATCTAAAAAAGTAGAAGTTCTGTAACTGAGACCTTTTATGATTTTCCTTACTTAGTCAGAAGTGAAGGCGATATAGAATCGTTTTGGTCGGAAAAGACCTTTATGATCATGAGGTCCAACCATTAACTTAGCACTGCCAAGTCCACCACTAAACAATGCCCCTAAGAACCACGTCTACCCATCTTTTAAATCCCTCCAGGGATGGTGATTCACCCCCTCCCCTGGCCAGCCTCTTCCAATGCTTGACAACCATTTCAGTGAATAATTTTTTCCTAATATCCAACATAAACTTCCCCTGGTGCAACTTGAGGCCATTTCCTCTTGTCCTATCACTTGTTACTTGGGAGAAGAGACTGACACCCACCATGCTACAACCTCCTTTGGGGTAATTGTAAAGAGCAATAAGGTCTCCCCTAAGTCTCCTTTTCTCCACTTCCAATGCTTGACAACCATTTCAGTGAATAATTTTTTCCTAATATCCAACATAAACTTCCCCTGGTGCAACTTGAGGCCATTTCCTCTTGTCCTATCACTTGTTACTTGGGAGAAGAGACTGACACCCACCATGCTACAACCTCCTTTGGGGTAATTGTAAAGAGCAATAAGGTCTCCCCTAAGTCTCCTTTTCTCCACACAAAACAACCCCAGTTCCCTCAGCCACTCCTCATAAGACTTGGGCTCTAAACTTTTTACCAGCTTTGTTGCCCTTCTTTGGACACCCTCCAGCACCTCAATGTCTTTCTTGTAGTGAGTGGCCCAAAACTGAACACAGTATTCAAGGTGAGGCGTCACTAGTGCTGAGTACAGGGGGACAATCACTTCCCTAGTCCTACTGGCCACACTATTTCTGACACAAGCCAGGATGCTGTTGGCCTTCTTGGCCGTGGGTCACCTTCCCCGTCACTCTTCCCAAAGCCTGTAGTGTTTCATGGGGTTGTTGTGACTCAAGTGCAGGACTTGGCCTTGTTGAGTCTCATAAAATTGTCCTCGGCCCATTGATCCAGCCTGTTCAGATCCCTTTGTGGAGCCTTCCTACCCTCAAGCATATCACCGCTCCCACCCAACTTGGTGTCGCCTGCAACTTACTGAGGGTGCACTCGATCCCCTTGTCCAGATCATTGATAAAGATATTAAACAGAACTGGCTCCAATATTGAGTCCTGGAGAACACCACTTGTGACCAGCCGCCAACTGGATTTTCCTCCATTCACCAAAACTCTTGGGCCCGGCAATCCAGTCATTTTTTCAGCCAGGGAAGAGTATGCCTGTCTAAGGCAGGAGCAGCCAGTTTATACCGGAGAGTGCTGTGGGAAACAGCTGTCAAGACTTTACTAAAATCTAGGTAGACAACGTCCATAGCCTTTCTGTCATCTGCTAAGCGGGCAGCCTTGTCCTAGAAGGAGATCAGGTTAGTCAAGCAGGACCTACCATTCATAAACCCGTTCTGACTGGGCCTGATGACCTGGTTGTCTTGTATGTACTCCATGATGGCACTCAAGATGATCTGCTCCATAACCTTCCCCGGCACTGAGGTCAGACTGACAGGCCTGTAGTTCCTCTGATTCTCCTTTGGGAACTTCTTCTAGAAGGGCATCACATTTTCTAACTTCCAGTTAATTTTGACCTCCCCGGTAAGACAGGACTGCTGATAAATGATGGAAAGTGGGTTGGCGAGTACTTTGGCCAGCTCCCTCGGGTGGATCCTATCTGGCCCCATAGATTTGCCTTTCAGCACTGCCTCCTGAGGGACTCTGTCAACCAGGCTCCTAAAGAGCACAAAGTCTGACCTCTGGAGGTCCAAGGTAGCAGTTCTGCTAACCTCCCTCTACTTCTCCAAGAATCAAAAACTGTCATTTCATGATCTCTGTGCCCAAGATGGCCTCCAGCTGTCACATCACCCACTGTTCCTTCTCTGCTCAGAAGCAACAGGTCCAGCAAGGCACCTTCCCTAGTTGGCTCCCTCACCAACTGTTTCAGGAAGTTATCTTCCACACACTCCAGGAACCTCCTAGACTGCTTCCTCTCTGCTGTATTGTATTTACAGCAGACATCTGGTAAGTTGAAGTCCCCCATGAAAATAAGGGCTAGGGATTGTGAGACTTCTCCCAGTTGCTTATAGCATATTTTGTCTGCCTCTTCATCCTGGTTCCGCAGTCTACAGCAGACTCCCACCATCATATCTGGCTTGTTGGCCTACCCCCTGATTCTTACCCATAAACAATCAACCCTGTCATCACCATCATTAAGCTTTAGACAGTCAAAACACTCCCTGATATACAGGACTACCCCACTGCCTCTCCTTCCTTGCCTGTCCCTTCTGAAGATTTTATAGCCATCCATTGCAGCACTCCAGTTGTGCGAGTCATCCCACTGTGTTTCCATGATGGCAACTATATCATAGTTTTCCAGCTGCATAACGGCTTCCAGCTCCTCATGTTTGTTTCCTATGCTGTGTGTGTTGGTGTAGATGCACTTCAGTTGGGCTATTGATCCCACCACCTCTTTTCAGGGAGAAGCCCTAATTCCTACGTGACGATTGTCAGGTGCTTCCATGGTTTCTAACACATCAATAACCCTTGTGTCTTTGCTGCTGCATGGATCTCCATCCCCTACCTCCACTGAGATATCCAAAGGACCTCACTAGCACACCGTCCCTCAAATATTGGCATGTCACCCCAGGCTTATCTCTAGTGAGCCTGGTTTTATCCCTTTCCCCTTGTGATATTACAGTCAAGCACTTATCTTACACTAATATCTCATGGCCATTCTGCATAAGTATCACTGTAGATGAGCATATCATGGGTTAAAGGTGGTGTGCTTCCACTCTGAAACAACTCTTCTGGCTATAGAGAGTACTGAGGAATGAGAAGTCGTTTTGTTTACTGTTTAAAAATAATACTTTTTCAAGTAAGACACAAACAAAAAGACCAACTTAATTTCAGACATGTTTTAGAGTAATGGTTCAATGACCTATAGTCATTTAGCTCTGGGATCTGCAAGCAAGTATATTTACATAATTATAGTTTTAGATAACTTTGGTTAGCATGTTCTGCAACAGGATGACTGTCCAGCTCTTTAAAATCTGTAAAACAAATATGCTTTCTAAATCTTAGTTTCTTGAAAAAATAGTAGTTTCTATGCTCATCATAGCACTTGCCCAAATAAAAGGTGTCTGAAATGAAAGCTTACTGCTGTGAAGAGAGTTCAGATGAAAACTTCAGCAGAGTGGAAGTATTTTTCTTCTGTATCGATTTAGACACATAGTACACTGAAAGTACAATTTTGGATTCTATTTGTCTTGAAAATATATAGTGTTCTTTGAAAAGAAAACAACAGTTTTTTACATAAATGTTTATTGTGTTGGTTTAGGTTTCCATTTTCTATTTTTCTTGACATTCACTGGAGTCCTTTTGTAGAAAATAGGAGCTAATGTTGACCACTTGTATCAGCTTTAGTACACCTGATGCTATTTCAGATGTGATTGCTTATGCACCTGCTTACGTCTGCCATTACCTAGTCTCCCCAAAAGCATCAGCAAAGGAGTGGACTTCAGATAAGCACATCTTGCAAGAACAGATGTTTGCATGCTGTAGTGTTATACTATGAAGTTAATACTGTTTCAGTTGTGTTTTTCCTGGATGATTGCAATCCAATTATTTTTTTCTATCTCAGAAAACCCATTCAGCAGATGGAGGCAATTGCAATTCTGTATTTTCTTCCTCTGCTTGACAAGGGTGTGAAATAGCTTCTTCTCGATTTGTGGGCACTGCTATGGATAACACAGTTATCTCCTGGGCTAATGATTCCCTCTGAGAATTCCATCAAAAGGTGTGACATTGCCCAGAGCAGTATATTTCATTAAAACATATTTTATAGCTCAGCCCAAAGGAAGCAAGTCTGCGGCAAATCTGAGGATGCCGTAACTGCATAGGCACAATGAACATTTTGGTAGTATCAGCTAGACTTGGATTTTGCAGTGTGCACCATTCAGAATAATATTATATGCGGTTTTTACTACTGCTAAGTGATTGTATCATTTCTTTTAAATTACATGTTGTGTCTACATAAACATCAAAGGAAGTCAACATGATTGCAGTTCTTATTAGAGAGAAGTCTAAAATATTTTGCACTCAGTGTTTTAGTGTTCTACTGTTAATTCTTTATACATATCTACCTTTTAATGTTTTTAGTGAAGCATTAAATAGTTCTGTGTAACAAAAGTGAAGTAACATGTGTGCATTCTTTTTTAACATATTCTCCTATGCTTTACTAAAGCTCATGGTTCATGTTGTTTGGGAATAATTTTGTCATTACTCTAGGTTGGGCACACATTGGTAGACTTTGCTGTGGTAGTGTTGTGCTGGCGCCCTCTTGTTTGGTTAAACTGATTGGCAATGACAACAGAATTGAGAAGAGGAGGTTCTGCTGCTCTACTTGAAAAAACGTGCTGGTCCGCAAACAAAAGTCAATACTTTATTCAAAAGATAGAATGGTGATGTCACTACCAGAACTCAGGTTTTGCTTTTGGAATTCTGTGCATATTATTTTTATTGCTTATAATTTGTCAACAATAAGTTCTAAGTTAATTCTATGCAGTTATTTAAAAATAATTTAAGTTTATATGTACATAACCACTTCTACTCTGATTAAGTTCATTAGGTTAGTGCAACAGTTCTTGATTTTTTCAAATCAGCTTCAGATTTGAATTTAGCACATGTATAGGAATCTCTTAATAAAATTTTGTTTTCAACAGAACAGCATGTATCTTATATCCAGATTTAAGAATTTACTGGTAGTCCAATTAAAATACTGTAAAAGACATTACTAGTCCCCTTAAAATGCAGCCCACACAACACACCAAGAATCCATATTTTTCAGTTAAAGCAAACAGGGGGAACCACTCGCACAATTCAATCACTAATAGACAACTCTTCTACTTTATAACTGCCCTTCTTATCCAGGCTTCTTTGTCGTTCTTCTGGTCGTTCATGGTTTCCTGGTCACAACTTATCTATCTTCCTTAGGCAAGCACAGGGGAGCGTGGCAATCACTGAGAGATGTAAGCATCCCACATTCCTAGCAGGAGCGGGGTGTTGGCTCCTTCCTCTTTTTTTTTATTGGTTTTGTAGTACTTAATGATGTGCTGCTTTCCCATTTGTCCCTGCTTCTATACTGTTTGGTAGTTTCTGCCTATTTGTGGTCATTTGCTTGACTTTTGACAAGGATGTATGCTTAAATGTTTGGATGTATGATGTGGCTAAGCATTAGTTAAGTGAAAGACGTATGAAGATGAAGTGTAGTGAATAAGGCCGTTAGCTAAGCGGTAGCCACCTGACCATTTGGTTTTGCAATTAGGTTTTAGCCACCTGATCACTTTGGAGTTACTAGCAGTTACAATACAGTATTAGCTGGGCAATAAACCTACAATCTGTGCATTCATTTTACAGCAGTTCATATTCTGGTGCATAAAATTATAAGTATTTCAAGACTCGTAGTATCAAAATTAATGTAAGAATGTAAAGGAAACTCATTAACTGAAAAGTTTAGTATACCTCTTCAAATTACCTTTGGGTAACGTAGCCCTTCTGCAGTATGTGCAGGAAAACTACAAGAAAGTTAAGCGCTTAAATAGACTGATAGAAGAAAAATGTTTAAGTCTTAGCAAAACAAGGACACCTTGGTTGCTATTCTGCTAAATCGGTCATATGCTACTGATATAGGCTAGTTAAAGATTGAGGAACCGTCATAAATCATCCTGAATCCAACCTGTTATTAAAAATGTCAAGAAGTGGAGCCCACTGGGTTGATAAAGGTGACATTCCAGATATGCTCTTCAGCTGTTATTTTCAGTTTCTTCTTGCCCTAAAAATTCAGAGAAATAAAGACAGGAATAATGCCCAACAGGGGATGAAAATTAAATACTTTCTGGCAGCTTCTGGTTGTGGACAGATTCAGAATATTTAACAGATATGTTCTTGTTAGGAGCATAACTAAATCAGCAGTGATAAATAATGTTTTCAGAAGCCAGCCCAACACTTAGGATAGAAACCGCATTTGCACAAGGAGTTCAGAAACCTTCACTGGCTGGAAGTTGGGGGGATCAGAGATGGTGCCATCAGGGAGCAGCAGAGTTGGGCAGATCCCTGGGGCTGGGGCACTGGGGACTCCCCCAGGTGGGTCACGGCAGGGCCAGCCAGGAGCAGGGCAGGAAGGAGCCACTGGGGCAGCCCCAGCCCCGGGCATTGGGCAGCTCCCTGAGGATGGGGACAGGCTGAGGCTGGGGACAGGACGTGATCCCTCAGGTGGGCCTGGCTCAGTGGGGCCTATGGGCATGCAGGGCAGGGCTCTGGGGAGCTGGATACCGGCCCCACTGCAGCGTCGCTGGAGCAGGGGCTGGTGGCCCTGCGGAGGCTGCAATGAGGTCCTGAGCCGTGGGCAGGGTTGGGGGACCACTGGGGAGCTAGGGAGGGCTAAGTGGTAAGTGCAAGCTGTGTTATTCTCTAGTGGTTAACTAAGCAAAGTATTGGTCTGCAAAGTTATTTTTAAAATAGGGTTTGGGGTCTAAGGTGACATTGCTTAGAGAAGCAACTTGAAACAATTTAAGAAGGAAAAAAAAGAAGCTTCTTTAAGTAGCAGTTAAAACATTAGTATCACAGATCAATATATAATCATTAGATGAGGTGGGACTGTCAGAAACTAAGACCTCCTGAAAGACGTTTTCAGTAATGTTTTCATAGTCATAGTTAAAACCTCTAGTACAGAAATCCAAAAGCTGTGTTCTAACGTTTGGCATATTTTCCTTGTATTTCTTTTCAATGCTCATCTCAACATTATGAGTAATCATGTTTCAGTTTGTCATGCATTTGTATTTCTTTTTAAATTAAGAGACTCCCACAATGTTCCAACTTTCTGTCCCTGACTGGCACAGTAGGGGAAAAAATAACACCGCATTTTGTGTTTATCTAAGCTATTTATTCACATTACTACAGCATGTGAGTGTCTCATCTTACACTAGTTGTTGGCAGAGGCGGTGGCATCTCATTGACATGAAATATCCACACCCTTTCTAGGGATCTGGGTTGAGATGACATCCCCAGGCCACACAAGTTAGGTCTGAACTGATGAACAGAACATGGGTTGGCTTGAATCTGCATTGCTTAGTGGCATCTCCTTCTTTGTCAAATTAATCTGAAAGAGAAATAGTTACAGCAGTCCCAAGTAGAGAAAGTCCACTATTGTCCAGCTAGATTTTGCTCCCTTGCTGTTTTTATAAATCGTTACAGACGCAGCTGCAGAAATACAGTCTCCCAAACCATGTATTTGTAACCTAAGTGGTGAATCACCTTTATTCAACTTAGGAATGCTTTTATGGAATAAACCACCTGTTGTGGAGATGATTTCATAGTACGCAGGGAAAAGAAAGAAACGCACCATGCTCAGGGACATGAATCTTTCATTAATCTGGTAGGCATTGTCTTAAGCAGGGATTCCCAGGGGCTCTCTTCAGCAAAACACATATTGCAAATAAACATTTGAGAGAAGCCTTGATATTTTTCTACTTAGGCCAATTTGTACTGAGATGGAAGTATTAAAGAACAAAAACTGTTACTTAATCTTTACTTTACAGAAAAAACGAAATGTAAACCAACTGACAAAGGAAAGACCCTTTTGTTATGCAGTAGAAGTGCTATGCAAAATCCTCCTATGTGAATTTAAAATTCAGTGTTAGAAATTAAAAAGCATAAATTGAAGTGTTATATTTAAAACAATATAATAAATATCAGGGAGTAGGGAAGCAGGAACTTCTCAGCTTTCTCGTTTTCAGTTCTTGCCTTACAACTGCAGTGTAAAAGACCCGGTTGCAAATTGAAGGCTTTCAGTGTTTATTACCAGATAATTTTCTTCTAATGATATTCCTGCCTGCATTTATTAATTGAAGTGTCTTGGGTAACATGATGTTTAGCAGGAATAACATATAATTTGTTGGCCGGGCAGTCAGCTGAGAATCTTTTGTGTTTCTTAACTTTTTTAGTTGTTAGATGTAAAAGCCCTCTGACTCAAAATGTAACTGGATTTTCTTCACTGATGACAAGTACAAATAGTTGTTTCTTCACAACAAAAAATGTCAAATGTTATTATTTTTTCTGAATGTTCCATGCATTTTGTGCTATCACAGTGAATTTCTGAATGTCTCTTTCTGCAGCATGGTATTAGAATGCCATGTCTATGTTAATATTTGGGTTTTTTGAAGAAAGCTTACTTCTTAAATTCTACAGCTGTTCTTTATTCCATTGGTTTCTTACCTATCTATGTAATCAATTTCTTAATTGGTTCATAATTTCATAATCCTAGTTATGAGTACAGTGATTTTTGCTGGGATCTCTTTGTGGTATACCTGAAGAAGCTTTTACATATATGCATGCAGAGTTAACAGGAGAGAATGAGGATGGAGATTCTTCTGATCTTTTTCAGTTTGGGATGGTTTTAACTTGAGTTCCTCATAGCTTCATAAACTCAGCAAATTTGTCATTTTCCTGGGCATAAGAACTTTCTCCTGGGTTTCTTGTTGGTTTGTTGTTTTGGTTTTTTTTCCCATAAATTCAAGACAGTCTTTCTGAGGCAAATGTTAACATTTGCAAACATTAACACTTAGGAATCATTTTATCAAAAAAGGAATCTGCAGCAAGAGGAAAAACAATTCTGATTGTTTCTGGAAAATTAGAATACCGGAATACCTACTATTCTTGGTTTTAGGAATAAATCACTTCAGAGAACATTTTGACTTCATAGGAAGTTTGGGTCCTTGGCATTTTACATTGAGTGAATTATTCCTTTGTTAATATAATACTGTATTATTCTGAGGATAAGAAAAGAAGTAACCAGGATTTTGCCCATCACTGCTCTAAAGGAAAGGTGTGAGATTGTCCTGGTGTCCTATAAAGGCAAAGCCAAGCAAACAGACCCTTTTTCGGCTTTTTTCTTTCTTACATTTTCAAAATAAAAATAAGTGGGTCCACAGTGGTGACCCAGTTGGGTTTTTTTTTGGTTGTTCGGTCAGATCTTCTTGTGGCTCAAATAAGTATATGGTGCATTGACTGAAGTTACACTGAAGTTTATATGAGCTGACAATCTCAATTTTATTAGACTTCCCCCTCCCAGCTGCCCCTACAGGACAAGATATAAATTATATGTGACACCATAATTTCATAGAGTTAATGCACAAGATGAAAAATGCCACCAACCCCCATATGCTTACTCCTTTTCCTCAGATTCCATGCAGAAACTGAGTAATGCCACCTTGCAGATATTGAGAGATAGTCAGGACAGTGGGATAAGAATGAGTGAGTTCTTAAAATTAGAAAGTTTCCCTCCTGATTTAACATCACACTATAACTGCACAATACCTAAGGCTGCATTCGTTTCTGCATTATCACTTTGTTCTCATTGTGCACCTCAATAAATACATTCCGTTCTCAAAGTAATTTTAAAGAAAAAAACCACAAAGCTTCTCAATCTATGAAAAAATCATCCATCCTTCTCAGAGAACATGTTAATTTTTAATCTAAGAGGTAATTCTTTAAAGTCAAGTTAGCTGTTTCGTGTTATCTCTTAATACACAAGGTTACATAGTGACTTTTCCTTCCGCCTGCCCTCAATAAATATAAAATTTATTCCACTCAAGGAGGGGTATAATATAATTAATGTATATTTTATAGCACAGAGTGTATGTTAGGAACAATGAAAATGCTGGAAGTATCAGCCAAAGTTAATTAGTTCATTATAAATAATTTAAATACAAGCAAATTAGGTGATTTCCTATCAAACTTTCTAAAACAACTAAACAAACCCCAGAGAAAATGGCTGTGTTTTGTTGAGGGATAGAGTAATCCTGGACAGACATCTGTCACTGCCACACTACGCAGTTTCCTTTTGCAGTAAATGATGTTGTCCTTGGGCCGTAGGAGATAATATAGGTGGTGGGACTGAACTACAGTCATTGAAGCAAACAATCCTCAGTGTGACTGCTTCAGGCTTAGTGTTTAAGGCAAAGTTTCTAGCAATGAGTGCTGTAAGATAACCACTAGAAAGACTAAAGCCAAGCCAAGATACAATAAAAACCACCCCAGTTACTAGACTGTTATTGACTTAGGAAGTTTTCTAGGATGCATGTAGAACCCAAGACTTCCCAGCTTAAAAAATGGACTATGCTGGGTCAAAATGACCCTGAACAAAGCGATTGACTTGCCAGAAATAGCACATGAGGAATTATGCAAGAGGTGGGAAGGTTAAAAACTAAGTAGAACAGTGCTAACAGAAATATTGTATTTTTATATCTTATGTGCAATAACCTTTAATGAAATGTAATATGTTGTTTTATATGATTTTATGTGTATATATTCTACAGCTGCACTCCAATTCCGACAAAGGTGATGGATCAGTCAAATACATTCTTACTGGAGAAGGGGCGGGGACTATATTTATTATTGATGACACGACTGGAGACATCCATTCAACCAAAAGCCTAGATCGAGAGCAGAAGACACACTATGTGCTTCATGCCCAAGCTATTGATAGACGGACAAACAAGCCACTCGAGCCTGAATCTGAATTTATTATCAAAGTGCAGGATATCAACGACAATGCACCAAAATTTACAGATGGACCATACATTGTTACTGTGCCAGAGATGTCTGAAATGGGTAAGGAAAACAAATTGTTCTATTCAATAATCTTTTAACAGGTGAAAATGCCCCATATCTTTGACAAAGTTATGACACCTTATTGTATCGTTGATTGTGTGTAAAAGATGTTACAGCTGAAAAGAGATGATAAGAAAGTATCAAATGCAACCTTGTATGTTACTTGGGACATTCATAATAAAGAAACAGTACCTACACAGAGACTGTAGAGCAGAGTCACTCATTCTTGAATGCTTTAACAGACATTCCTGGGCAAATGGTACTTTGCAGTCTAGAAACAAGATGTATTCATATATCCTTATTCAACTACACACTTTATGGCATTCTCGTATGTCTACATGAGTAGTCTATGCAATTCACAGAATGAAATAAATACAAAAGAACAGTAGTTTTCTAGATTATTTTAGATCGTAGTCTTATAGCTTTATTTACCTTTATTAAGTTTCTCCTAAAGTGAACTGAAGTTCAAAAAAGTACTGATCTTTGGTTTTCCCTGTTAGAAATGTAGTTCACGTGTTGTTATTCTTTGAGGTGCTACATTATGCTATCAGTTTTCTTTATTTATTGCTTGTCTGGTGTTGAAATTAGTTTATAACTTTCCAATAATATCACAACATAAAAACTGCATAACTAGTTTAGGATAGATAGATGGAAATATGACTTTTGGGCTAGGTTTTTTTTTAAGAAAGCTTAAACTGTGATGGCTGGTCATTGTGAAATACGTCTTCTGTCTTTTATTACTCAATGGACAGTATAGATAGTTACCTCATGAACACACACTTTTCCCTTTCTCCCCAAATCCTTACACATCCCATCTAGGAAACAACCTTCAAGTCCAAGACATGTCTAACTTTCCAAAGTGAAAAGCAGATAATTTGTTTTTCTCTCGTCTCTGTTTGTCTAATAAGCAGGTGATAGACTTTAACTTCTGCAGAGTAGAATTTTAAAAATTAAAAGGGAAAAATACTAAAATACATGTAGTTACTCAACTCAAAAATATTGATCATACGTGTAAGAATGAATTACTTTGTCATTGAATCTTAATGGTTTGTCATCGTTTGATCGCTTTGAATGGTAATGATAACTCATATGAATAGACCAGAAAATAACAGAAGTGTTATGTTCCATACTGGAAAGTCAGATACAATATTTTGTTAATATAATTATTTTGGATGGGAGGGTACCTTGCACAACTTTCCTAGTGTAGATAGGCGAAATTCATTTTAAACTGGGAATCTGCATTTGGTTCATCTTAAATGGTACCACCTGACATTATTATGCTGAGTTCAGAAATACACGGTTCTGTAATGAGGGAAGTTTAATCTGTTTGTGGAAGTCTGCATACTGTTTGAACTGCATACAGTTTCACTGTATGCTAAGAAATCTTTCATGTGCAGAGACTAAACAGGCCAAACCCACAGCTTCCATTACAGATATGCATAGTAAAAATAGTGCATTCCAAACACATCTACGGTTCTTTTCTGGCATATAATGTGGAAGTGTGGCATATGAAATATTTGCAAACAAGTGCATATAACAAGACATGTTTTTAATGTAGAATTTGCTATTTTAACCATCTAAGCATACTATCGCAAATACCATTCCCACGAGAAATTTATGGACGGGCAGTATTTCTGTGGGTAATGTCATAACACCAGGGCTATTTAGGCAATGCACCTTTGTTATGACAGTGAAGGGACAGAGAGAGCATCCAGTAAGAATATTATGGGCCTGTATGAAACCTCTTCAATTGTCTTCGATAATTCACTGTGGCACAAAACTTTATGGTTAGAATTGTGGTTCATTTCAGTAACATCTAAGCTCTTATCTCAGTTGTCTCTCATCACATGTCTCTCACTGTCTTAATGTGAAATTCATTTCCTTTATCGACTGTCTCAAAAAAGGCATAACTCTGTCTTCCTCTTTCTTCAGTTTCCTTTGTCTTTAATGGAGACCATTTTAATTAATTGATTATTTTTTCCCCTGTGGAAGCCTTTTATTTTCTGCATAGGAGGAAAGACAGTGGAAAGGAAATCAATGTCATCCTCAAAGTCAAAAGCAGCTAATATAATTACTTTTTATTTGTTCATTCTATTTATAAAAGTTATCTTTTTTTCATGCTCTCAAAATGTAAGGTTCTTGCATAGATGTTAGTCACAATTCTGTAGTAGTCTGAATCTTGGTATTTCTGTACAACTACCTTATATAAGTTACTGTTTTTCAAAGAAAAATTTGAATAATTAGGCTGGGATGGCAATTTGGGTTATAAAACAGAGTGGATTATGGTAAACCAAGAAAGATGCAGTCATAAAATAAAGCATTAATGCATATGTTTTATAAATGAAATGCTTTACTGTTTGTACCTGAGGTAAATCATTAAAATTTCTATTCCACAAACCTTTCCTGTTGTGTGAATAAAACTGAATTTTCATATCCTGCGATACAGGCAATGTGCTGTAGGTATGCATTATATTTTCATTGGAAATTTATGATCATTATTTTCTTTTTCCCATATTGATTTGTTTGTGTTTGTTGCATACTGAAAGCATTTTATTGTCTGCAGTCTCAGAAAAACTAATTCTATCATTGCTTCCATAGGATACATTCTTTCTGTCAAATAATCGAGATCACTATGCCATTTTTATTAGTTCTGTAATTAGCATGTTTTTTGACATTCAGCTGTGGAGTCTATACATAACTGAACTTCTTGTTATTTTATGAATTCCTGAGGATGCTTCACTACTTTAAAAATGTCTTTCACTTTTTTACATGGTCATTTAAAGAACCTTCAATGTTACTGTCTTTCTGTAACAGCACTCACACTGAGTGGCAGATGGTATTTTTGATCTCGTTATGCTGTTTATTTTCAGCAGCAGGTTCCTGCCTGTGTCCTCAAGAAGTTAGCTGGTATTTTTCCCAGAAGTTGAAACTTTCTTGATCTACTCCTAAAAGCTGTAGGACCTTTCTGTAGGACCTTTCTGTAGAACCTTTCTGGCTTTGTTTTTGTAGGTCACTGACAAGCAAGTACAGGTAATTTTTGTTAAATTATTTTCCAAATATTAGATCACAGTGTTCACATTTATGCTCTGTGTACTGTGCTGAAACAGCTGAAAGAAAACACGTATTCCTTGCCTTCCCTGAACCTTTTTCCTAAGAGTTGGCTCAGGAACCAAGGTTTATATCTGAAACGATTTCTTCTGGAGTGTAAAAAACTCAGTCTTATTGAGAGCTATAACTGTGCTCTCTTTTAACATTTATGAGTCATCATTATTTAAATGTAAAAGGAAATAAAAACATTTTTCAGTCAGTAAAAGCCTTCCATACCTGCGCATTTTCAGAGAGTTTCAAAATGAGTGAAATAATTGCATGTTAAATTTTCTAGTGTTGAGATCATGTATAAGAAGAGTGTTCCAAATAAATTAGACTTAGGAAATTAATAGACACTCTGGACTTTTCTGAACTTCTTTCCAGGGTATTATAATGTAAGGTAGTCATAATTTCAGATAGTCTGGAAGACAATATTTATGGTGTTCATAAATACGATTTGTATGAGAAGTGCCTATTTATCTTCCTGTGTTGTTTGATATTTTTTTTTCTTCTAATGAAGATAGCTGACAAAAAATGTTGAGATTTTCTATGGTGAGGACTTGGATCAGTAATATAGTCACTGGACTCAAAGTGTTGATTTCCTGGTGAAATCACTATTTTCTAATGTAGAATGAAACTAAAACATGTTGTGTGGATTTGTTAGTGTTTAAGACAATTTTAAGAATTAGTTTAGTTAGGCAGGAAATCCCGGTGTTCATTAAACTTCACCTTTTTTTTTTTCACTTCTTTTACTTTTTGTTCAATATTGATCCATTTGAGATTTTAACAATGCAGCAAACTATGGAAAGTCATGCATACAGATTTGAGTTCTCAACAGACATGTTTTATTGAACTGCCTCATTAAACATTAAGAATTTGTCTTCAGAGAGACAGATTGAAGTATTTCCCTTCAGCTTTTCTTTGATATATAACTTTACAAAAATTTTTATTGTAAACATATTTAAAAAAAGAGAAAAACAAAAGAAGCTTTGAAATAAAACTACAATTTGATTTTCCAAATGAAATTATTCTTATTTTTGATAACAGAAAAAAGGCAAAGCTTGTAGAGTGGTATTCAGAGCATATAGATATATTTTACAGCTCTGTATAAAGCATTAGCTAAGAAAACAGAATTCCCAATATGTAATCTCTAAACTGTAGCGGGAAATCATGTGGAATGGTAGTAGTACTCTGAGTAAGCAGAGCCTCCACTTTGGGGAAAAAAAGTCTTTTTTATTGCTTAACTGGAGTGTCAGAATGCTTTCATAGCAAAATTTTTAGCTTTTCTTGACAGGCCCTTTCACAGTAGGTTAGTGAATAAAGTATGGAAGGTATGCCTCTGGGTCCGATGTTCATATCTGTTCTGAGGTCTCCAGGGAAATTAGATCCTTATTTTTGTATTAGATTATTTTCTTCAGAATGCTTAGCATTAAAAACAGCAAGTCAGCTTTACTGTATACTTTTCCATCTAAATCCTTCATTACACATAGCTCAACAGCAAAAACTGATGCTTCATCTGAATGGTACAAATGTATGTGGAATTGTGATTTGTCTGTCATGTTGATGGGCTGAATGATGCTGACTTTGAAACGAGTAACTGGAAGGTAAAGGTATCCTCTTTACCTTTTATCTTGCAAGGTATTCTAACCTGCAGCTTTCATGAGCTGCCTTTCCTCTTGACTCAGAAAATCAGGCAAGAGTTAGGCAAAAGGTCAGTATATCTTACAAGATACTGAGCATGCTTGTGTAATACAGTGAAAAAGTTAAGCATCTGATAAGCTACATTGCACTGAAAGTGGGTTTAGGAGGTGAAGTGGGGGATGAGTTGAAACTTGTGACTCTAAGTGTTCTTTTAGATGGGAAGAGAACACTTTGACGCTATTCGATACTATTCAATACCGAATTATTATCATCAGGTGTTTCTTAGGAGAGAGATACAGATGTATTAGAAAATCACTGTGGCAGATTTTAAGTTATAATAGCGTTCCATTCATGCTAATAGGACCAGTCAGCTTCTTATGTGAGATACCACCTTTCACTAGCCCTGTTTCTTTGTCAAAAATCAATGAGCAATACAAGCACTCAGATTCTATCCTCTACTTTTTAAAATATGGAGGGGAGAGAAGAAAGTCTCTGAAGAATGAGAGAACCATGAATTCTCAGTATTTCTGGTATTTTCTGCTTCTGAAATAGCTAAAATCTGTTCATCTGTTCCAAAACCTA
The DNA here is from genome assembly GCF_000708025.1 of Charadrius vociferus. Classification (NCBI taxonomy): domain Eukaryota; kingdom Metazoa; phylum Chordata; class Aves; order Charadriiformes; family Charadriidae; genus Charadrius; species Charadrius vociferus. Next base: position 764,424 of record NW_009647939.1, on the reverse strand, counting down.
CCTTGATTTTGTAGAACTTATTAATCTTTAATGATTCCACAAGATTCTAACATAAAAAAATGAAGCCATGAACAAAGGTAAAAAAACAAATTAGTGTGGACAGGCCTTCACCCTTGAGTACAACAGGCTTAACTAGAAGATAGAAAGGTCACAGCTTTTCCACCTCAAATTAGAAACTATTGCCAAACTAGGCTACAGAAATACATCATTACAGTATTTAAATAAGCTATAGAATAGGGGGAAATGCGCATTTTTTGTTCTTTGAAGTGACTTGATGTGGTTTGTAGGAACTCTTATTCTAAGTTTAGGTATCAAGTAAATATGACTGAATAGTTTCCTAGAACATTTCAGGAAAATTACTGTAACTTTAATTCACATTTGTTTACGTTGCCACATAAACCCAAATACAGTATTATAGTCAGTTTTACCATTCGCTCCTGAATAACTATGAACAAACTACTAGCTCCGGCTTGATTTTATTACAACATTGAACTTCAAATTCATTAAGGTATCCTTATATCTGCTGTGTTAATATATTTATCTATGAGACTGTATGCATTTGGGCTATTCAGAGACCGGAAGACACTATATTTAAGTATGCAGACATGTTCACTGTACTTTTTCCCAAATTCCCAGTAGAGATACAAAAAGCGACTTTCAGTGTCCAAGTTAGTGTGGCACAAATGAATGAATAGTTTCTCAAAATGAAGAATCTAAGTCTGCTGTACTTGAAGTGAGACTCCATAATTTTAGGTATTTCTATTCCCAATGTACACTGAGGGTGTGCACATTGACAAACAGTTCTGTGCAATGGAAATTGATCTATGAAGTTAAACAGCTGGAACTGAGGATCCGATGTCCACACCATGTGTTTTTGGGAAGTCTTATTTCAGACTAGCTCATGCCTGGTCTCTGAGACTAAATGCCCATTAGCAGTCATAATAAATCAGATATGCTAAAGTGCATCTTCTGGTTTAATTTCGTCCGAAGAAATCTGGTTAGCATGCTCTGAAAGTGTTCCATGAGGCCAATCAGAGTACAAATGAGGGAGATCAAGGGATTCAATTCAACAGCACACTTCTCCTCAAAACTAAGATGTGGAATTGAACACCCCAGAGTGGAGGTGATGCCTCAGTGGTTAATTTAACTGAGAAGCCACTTTCAGATGCAGAATTACATGACAGCAGCCTGTTGTGTTATTATTATTCCTGTATTTTAATACTGGGCCAAAGAAGTCTGTAGAAAGCAGTGTCTGTAGAAGGATAAAGAAGTGGGATAAAGACTGAACCTTTATTAACTTGCCAATTTTTCATTTACTGATTTCTTATGTGAAGTGCTGGGCAGTGGTAGCAAAAAACAATAATCATTAGATGTCTCAAAAAATAAAGTAAAATGTAAAAATCATTTGTGTCTGTTCTACCTGTGCAGTACTTACTCATTTTTTTTGGTACAAAATGTTACTCATAAGTAATCCCACTTAGTAAAGTGCTAGAAACTGTGATTTTATTTTTCTAATGTTGTTTGTTAACAGTATACAAATATTTGTCTTTTGAACTTCTTATCTTTCTAATTCGGAACCATTGTTGGAGTTCCAACAAGGTTCTAGTAGTTAATTCATTTTCAGATATTTGATGCTTTCCGATAGCTAGATTTTTTTTATTCCCTTATTATCTTTTATTGATTTGCGGATATTCATGCAAATTGTTTTAAATATGCACTTCAACATTAATTTATGTTGTGGATGAAGATAATCCTGAAGTCCATAAATATGAGGTGTTCAGAAGTCTAAGCATTATCCAAGTTTGGGGTCTATATGTGTGAACATGCATAAATATGCATGCTATGTAGTTACTATTTATGTTTTTATATATGTAAATAAGTTACATATACATATAGAAAGGCAAAGAGAAAAAACTTTTTTTCAAATCAATATAAGTAGTTTACCTTAAAAATATAATAGGATAATAACATACAAAGAAAATATTATTAATCTTTCAATTGTAGAATGTAAGAACTTTAGAGGTTTCAAAAATGCACTAAACTTTTATTTTCCTGTATATACAGGTACATCTGTTCTACAGGTGACAGCCACAGATGCAGATGACCCTACATATGGAAACAGCGCCAGAGTAGTGTACAGCATTCTTCAGGGACAGCCATATTTCTCTGTTGACCCTAAAACAGGTGGGTATTTTGTATTTCGGTCAGTGTGATTTGGCTAATATGTTGCAATTAACTAAATCTGGTAAATGAAATCAAATGTACAAAACACAGGTGGGTGGGTTTGTTGGTTTTTTTTTTTAAATTCTTATTGTATCCTACTTCTTGCTTTAACACTATGAAATTTAAGAGTTGCTGTTTTGTTAAATACTAAAATAAGCCTACTGTGTACAGAATTAATCCTGTACCATGACATGATGCGAGCCATTCAGCCAAACCGGAATAACACTTTTTCATATTTTCAATCCTCTGTTTAGGAAGTGACTCAAGTGTGCCTAATACATTATGATTTTAAATGCTTTGTTTTGCCTGAAGGATGGGCTTGGGAGGATTATTGAATGTGTGCTTCAACACATATACCATAACAAATTAATATTATTCTTGTATTTATAAAACTGCAGTATTGCCATTTCACTGAAAATTTATTCTATGAGTCAAGAAGTAGAATGAGCTGAAATATTTATGCTTAAGCTCTATGCATTGCCCTCTTCTTTTTGCCACAAAGTGCAAGTTACGTGTAATGAATCCAAATCGGTTTCTTTAAAGAGAGCAGAAATCTCTTTTGGGCATGGGGGTTTTTATTAGTTTTGGATTTTCTGAAGAGCACAATCTTAAATATTAATATGATGGTATATTTTTAGTGCGCATTTATAGTCCTTAATAATGAGGAAATATAATTTAAGAAAGTACTTTTTTCATCTGAATTTTGTAAGTATTTTTCACTATCTATATCAAAGCTTTAATACTGAGGGTAAAGAATGAAATATAGCGATCCCTACACTTAACTGTAGGGAAGAATAATGATTTTTAAAATGTGCTAAAGTGAAGTAACTGTAGTGTAAGTAGTTTTCATTGTAATGTTTTAATATTTAAGTGTCTTTGCTCTGTGGAACTTGGAGGTGTAAGCTTGCTTCATGGCAAAGAGAAGTGTATCTGTGCCATCTCAGCTAGCTTTGACGTTAGGCCTCCTTTGAGTAAGAGGCTGAACTCGTCCCCCAGAGGTCTCTCTCAACCTAAATGATTCTATAAATTTGTAAGCTCATCTTAGAAAGGCCTAAGAATGCAAAGCCTGACAAGATCATGTTGGAAGACAATATAAGGTGCTGTGAGGAAAACCGGATGCAGGTCTGTTCATACATAAGGTCTTTTGGGAATGACTGCTGGCACACACCTTACCCAGCCATGCATGAGTACAGTCTGGCAATGTACTACCTGGCACAGATGAAAACCACCCTGAGGCACATGTTAACAACTAAGAGTTACGGAATATCAGTGGAATAGAGCTCAAGGTCTCTCGACCCTTGTTTTGCTTAGAAATACAGTGCTGGTCCACATTTCTGCTTCTGTTTTGCCACTGTGAGGCAATGGCCTGTATTTTTTATTTTGATAATGGTGTGGAATTTGTAATCTGGAGCTGCTATGCAGTCAGTGAAGAATCATAATGGATGTTCTGTGTCAGGTCTGTATCACAAAATAAAACATTATTGTTATATCACTGTTTGTGTACTATAAAGAAAGAAGATGGGAGTGTTTTTGCACTCCCCAAGCCTTAGGCTTTGGCAGGGATTTAATAACACTTTATGAACTTAAACTGTTTTTAATATGTGTATAGAATATGAAAATATTTCTGATCGCTTATGAGGTAAGTTGATAGTGAAACAGTGAAGAAAACTAGAGAAGACTTTTTGATTTCCTAAATTGTTTTTTTTATAATTCCAGAATAGCAGTTAATTTAATTTGGCATGATAGAATGGGAAGAAGTAGGATATTGGAAATGATTGGAAATGATGGGAAAGTCTTGAACAATAGAGTGTTTCACTATGAAATTTCACTTTGAATTTCTGGGATTTAAGGCACTCGTTTTCTAAAAACATCACTCTTCTGAATTTGCAAGCATTTCTGTGACCTATTTCTCCTAAGGCTTGAATTGTTCAATTTCATCTTAGTCATATTTTATCTGGAAGTTTTATGAATTTACTGTGACACGAAGAAACTTCCTTTACAAGAAAGAGGTAGAACAGCCAAAACAGGGGAAAAGACAGAGAAAGGTGCTAACATTTATGACTGAATGTAACGTCTGTGAAGCCTAAGGACCTTTTATGGCTATCGGTAAAGCTTCTTGGACCTGTAAGATGCAGACATCAAGATGTTCATAGCTCTAGTGTAAAGGCTCGTCTTAAGAAGTCTTCTGCTTCTAGCTTAGCGCTGCCTAAACTTGTTTTTAAACAACTTACTATCTGAAGACTTTAAAATTACGGATTTTTAGGAGTTTAGTTTAGAACAGTTTAAATAGGATTTTAGAATTCATACATCTAAAATGAAATAGCAGGCCAGCACCAAATTACAAACTCAGAAGTACAAAAAAGTTGTGTTCTCAGCAGAACATCTTTGTTAGCTTATCTGATAAAAGGCTCGTCTCTACACACCCAAAGGAACAGTGCAGTGCTGGGAGAGTAATCCCCCTGCCCTAATTAGAGACTCAATCCTGGGCTCATCCCAAGGCTGTGCAGGAGATCCTCAGCCCCATGGGCCGGGCCTGAAACCCATCATGAGGAGTCAACAGGAGATGCTGTCCTGATCGCCCTTCAGGCTGAGGGAGCTACTGCTTACAGAGGTATGGGACATATTATGGGATGCAGGGAAGAGCATCATGGCATTGTACTAGATTTATTCTGGGATTTTCCGAGGAAGAACCACAGGCAGGTAAAGGGAGGGACTGAGATGAATTAGGGAGGAAAAAACAAGGAAAAATAGAGGGATAAGGGCATCATAGGGGCTGGTCCTGTGTAAACAGGCTCTTGCTCAGTACTGTTGTCTAGTCATGCCCTGTGTTTGATCAGCTCAGTCTGTCCTGTATCTTCTTATGCTCCACTTCTTCTAACTGTTTACCTGAGTAAAGGGTCTCTCTGTGTACATGTGTGTCTGGAGGTTTAAGTGCCAGCAACTGGATTTGGGCCATGGGTCAGAGAGTCTCACGTGTCTATGGTGTCAGCAAACTGGAGAGTACAGAGTGTGTGTGTATTGCATGCATGTGAATGTCAGTGTGGGGTCGCTACTGAGTATCAAGCTGAAGTAGCCAGCAAGCCGGATGAGTGGCTTCGCTGCCAGGTATCCATGTGCCCAAAAGTCTGGGCCAGATACTGGAGAGACCAGAGGGTTCATGAGTGAGCTGTTGTAGGGGCACAGAGGTCCAGACTGACTGTGGGAGCAACTGTATGGTCTGTGGGTTGACTGAGAGGCCTGTTTGCATCTGTACGTCTCTGTGCCTGAGACAAGGGAAGACCAGGGAGCCAGGAGCCAGCTTCTGTCTAGTCTGGGTGTCAAAGCCAGCTACTGAGAGCTCGTAATCATAGAATCATAGAATGATTTAGGTTGGAAAGGACCTTAAAAATCATCTAGTTCCAAGCCCCCTGCCATGGACAGGGACACCTCCCACTAGACCAGGTTACTCAAAGTTCCATCCAGCCTGGTCTTGAACAATTCCAGGGATGGGGAATGCACAACTTCTCTGGGCAACCTATTCCAGTGCCTCACCACCCTCAGAGCGAAAAATTTCTTCCTGATATCTAATCTAAATCTGCCCTCTTCCAGTTTGAAGCCTTTACTCCTCATCCTATCACTAGATGCCCTTGTAAAAAGTCCCTCTCCAGCTTTCTCGTAGGCACCCTTCAGATACTGGAAAGCTGCTTTAAGGTCTCCCTGGAATCTACTTTTTTCCAAGCTGAACAACCCCAACTCTTTCAGGCTGTCTTCATAGGAGAGGAGCTCCAGCTGTCTGATCATCTTTGTAGCCCTCCTCTGGACCTGCTTCGTCAGGTCCATGTCCTTATGTCGAGGGCTTCAGAGCTGGACACAATATACCAGGTGGGGTCTCACGAGAGTGGAGTAGATAGTATAGTTAGTATAATGTATATTTGGGGGTGTCAGTGGGCATGCATGGTAACTGGGAAGCGGGATGGTCCAGTGCCATTTACTGGATACATGTAGTGTCTGAGGCCCATTACTGGAGTATCCATAGGGTGCTGGGGTGGGTGGGGATGTTTGAGTGTGTCCAAGATTAAAAGGGGATCTGTACCAGCAACTGGAGGGGAGCTGCAGGCCTCAGACTTGTATGTCCAGGGGCCAGCAAGTAGGCATAGTGGGGATCCAGGTGCCAGCTACTGGATGGAGTGAGTGTCTAAGGCAAGTTACAGGAGGGATCCATGCTGATTACATGTGTGTATTTCCAACTAATCTGTCCTTCCTTCAGATCAGCCAGGGAAGGATGAGGCTGTTTATGCCATTTCTGTTGGAGTGCTGAGTGTTTCTATCAGTGTGCTGCCCACTGCGTGTATATGCTGTGTGCGTACCTCTTGGGAACACACACTCAGCCTCACTGCTGCTTCTAAATCACAAATTAAAAACAGGGAGCTGCAGCAGTTTGGCAAGCTCTAACAATCTTTAGTTTTTCAGGTGATTGGTTCTAGGGCCTGTGTTTCGCTTTGTTGTTTCCCCACCCGCCCCGGGAAGGAAGAATTGTAAACTCTGTATGTATATAGAAATTTACTGCAACTATGTTGTTTGCAAATGTCAGAACAACTGTCCATGTATAACATCAAGTGTAAGATTTTCAAAATCCTTTGAATTTGAATGGCTTTCTAGGAAGTGATTTGTATTTGTGTTTATTAATTACTTTTAGTAATTAGCTATGGGATGTAATAGTAATTAGCTATGTAATTAGTAATTAGCCGTGATAGCCTGTGTTGGTTCCTCTTTGATTTTGTCCCCAACTGCAGCAAAACATTCAACTGAATTTTTATAAAGAAGTATGTATTAATAATGCTGATGAAAGAGGGAGAAGTCAATGTCTAGATCCTAGGTGTGTTTGCAAAGACTATGCATATAGGATTATATGATTTTTTAAATCAAAGTATTCGGGGAACCTCAGAAAACATGAGTTGCTTATCCTTTTATGGTACCATTAACCTCACTGTAAAAATAAAATAAAGTTTAAAAAAAAGTTATCAGTGAAGAGTAGAGCAAATAGTTTATTAATATAATTAATATTTTAATATGGTTCTCCCTCCCTGTAGAACATCTGAACATCTTTTGAAATGTCCCAAAACACATGAAAACTTTTCCTGGGAGTGTAAGTTACAAATTGAATACCCCACCTTTCCCAAAACATGAGATCTTTTGATCCATGAACTTGATACAGGATCTATCCCTGCTTGTTCTTTGCTTTCTGTCAAGTGTGGCTCATCAAACAGCAACAGTCAACATTTGACTGTTAACCCAACCCCATTTTTTTCCTGGTGAAAACTCAAATTAGACTGTGGGTTTCTTTGTGACAGCTGTAGCATCCCTCTTTTAGTTGCCACATGCTTCGGGAATGAAAGTGAAACCTGTGGTCCAGTTCTACCACTTACATAGTAAACCCATATCTGGAAGATGTTAGCAACACACAGATCTTCCCAGATGCATCAGTCTTTCTGAACAAAACATGTAGAGTGAATTAATCTTTGAGGCATTTGTCCTTTCAAATCAGCAGTTCTGGTTGTAACTGTAATGAAATAAGAGGTAAAAGCCTCATTTATCGCAGTTTTGAATTGAAATGTAGACACTAGTGGGTGGGAGAGAAACACATTTATCATTTAATTGAATGACTGTGAAAAAAAAAATAGATATTTGTATTTATTTGTATTTATAATAATCTGCGGTTACAGCAGTAGTATTACAAAGTTCTTAATTATGTATCAACTAGTTTGTTTTTTTTTTAACTTGAAGATATTAAATAGTAAAGAACTATTTACGCTTGTTTATGAAAGAACATCACTGCAAATTAGTACAGACTAATTATGAAGTGTGAGAAGAGTGTCAACCTCCCTCTGCTTTCTGTCTGCATGACAATATGAACAATGGTTTCAAGTATCCTTATAAGAAATGACCTATTCACTACTTAATCTAGTTTGGTTCCTGACTGAGAGCACAATACAAATAATAAACATTGTCAATGGCTGAATAGACACTTCCAAATATAGAGATGTGTCTCATGAAAACCAAATGAGCAATCCTTGAAGTTCAAGACTTTTGTCTTGATCTGTAACCATTATTCTTATCCTTTTCAAGAAGTTCTTGTCTGTAGTTCATATGGGAATGGCAGATTTTGTGGCACTATAATATGCAGAGTCTAATTTTAAGGTTCCGTGCGTATTCCTCTGGAAAACAAGAAAAAAAATATTGATGGTTTATAGAGTTATTCACAGGTTTGATACTGCTAAATTAACACTAATGCTTTAAAAAAAATTGTTAATTAATGAAATCTGTTAAAGTTATTTTAATAGTGATGTAATAACTATAGCTTTAATTGATTCAGGTCTACCTCTTTTCCTTATTTTAGAGAAAATGTCTTAAATTGACATAAAGGGGAATTGCATAGACTTTCCAGTACAAAAAAGAAGATCATCCTTTGCGTGCTTTAGTAAAACTGTCTGTCATGGTATACTGGATAAGAATCTACTGTACTAATTGGAGTAAAGCCAAAGCATTTCATGACCCTATGTCTCTGCCATATATAGGAAATCATACTAGTTAGTAAAATCATTTCAGAAAACAAATTCTACCACTTACTTGAATGAACATCCTTATTTTCAGTATTTAGAATTCTTACTTTTTAGTTGAAATATCTTTCTTAGTGACATCTGTTTAAAATAAGCATGTATATGGGGATTAGTGATACCCTGCTGATACACAGACTGGTTCATGTTAGAGTGCTCACTGAAACTGGAGAATGCTGTGTTTAACTATCTCTTTGCTTCATGCTGAGAGGCTCCAATATCATTTTAATGATCTTACGGCGGTATAGAAGTATCTTACAAAAATTGAATACTTCTACTCTAAAGGAACACTTTATGACGTCCCTCTTAGCTCCACAACTAAGACACCACAGCTGATGCAAGTTCCTGTAGTGGTCTTAAAGTAAACTTAACCTCCTGTATCATAGTTTTTACACATGAACTCTTAAACTGTTGTTGCTCAATAATTACATTTTATAAAAAACAGTAAGGGCGATTGCATTAATCATATAATTTTGCTAATGACACATTCTGTTTGAGTTAGGTAAGGAAATATCTATGATGAACCTTCAAAATCTCACTTGTGCTTTTGTTGCAGACTACTTAAAGCAATTAGCAAAAACTCCAACTTAATTATATGTGAATGGTTTCTACTTAATATCAAGATGATGTCACACTGAAGAATCAGTCTGAAAGCTGAGTTATTTTTATCGGTGATACATCTTGCTAACAGTGTGTAGGATTAAAACAAATTTGTTTTGTGCATCGGTACTGTAATTTTATCTTGAAGTTGTAAGAACTGTATTTCACATTAGGTTTTCATGTTTATTTTCCCTCAAGGAAATTCTGAAATGTTGTAATAGAAATTACATCTCTAGCGTATATCATTGCGAAAGTCTACAGTTCATTGTCAAGAAAATCACTAGAAATTCAAACTCAAAATTTGAAAGAGTCTTACCACATTTTTCTAATTCTACCAGGTACTGTACAATGCACTCTTTCATTCCTGTACATGTTCCATCTAAAAATATTGTCATGAACACTTTATTTGAGCTCCATCACATGTAATGGCTGCTTGGGAAGACAAGTGCTGTTAACTCCAAACACCCCCCATTCCTCCTTCTTCCCCCAGCTCTTATTGCTGAGCATGACATCATATGGTATGCGATATCCATCTATCAGCTCTCAGCTAAGAGTAATGTAAATATTGTAATGTCCTTTGCTTTGAATTTTAATATTGGATTTTCTACACCTACAGTGTTCATACTTTTAAGATAAACTCTGAACAATGGACTCAATTCTCGGAGTTTTCTTGTGTTCAAAATATTTATATACTATTACGGTGTTCCCTAGATTTATTCAAAGGATAACTTAGGCCATCAGATGAACAGGCAGAGAGATATGAGCAGCTGAACAATCCACTGTTTCTTTTAGTTTTCTGAGAACTCTGTTTTGGCACAGTTAAAGATTTTATGAGGGCATTGGTACAACTGAAACCTTGTGGTTTAGACTTTCTTTTCAACTAGCATGGAAACTTCACCGAAGAGTCCTTGCTAATCAAAAGTGTACAAAGAGGAGGGGCTAAATGGTGTGCTGAAGATGCGTAATAACGGTAATACAGAAGTGACAGCACTGTTTCGGAACAAAGGATCTCTACAACTTAGTGAAGTGTTTCTTATGGTGACTGATGCTTGCTGGGCCGTGCTCTTACCTGTATATCCTGATGCAATTTTTTGCTATTCACCCCCGGGAGATTTTGTGGTCTGCCTGTGGGAACAGGACTTTGAGGAGCAGAAGGTGGCTCAATCAGTTGTCAGGACCAATGCTCTGTCACTGTACTTTCTTTGCTGTTTACCTACCGCCACTATCTCTTCCAGCATCAATCATACAGTTAATAAGTACAAGCCTAGGAGGCAGAAAAGCAATGGCAAAAAGATTGCCTGATGTTCTAACCTTGTTTTGCCTCTCCTGTGAGGTGGACCACGTGTATTGGAGATTGATTTCAGAAATAGTGTCCCACTCTTTTTGTTTCTGTGTTTGTTATTCTTTCATCATCTGATGTTGTGGACAACTACTTTGGACAACCTGTGTTGTCTAGCCACAAATTAGCCTCAAAAGAAAAAAAAAAGACCTAAAAAAAAAAAAAAAAAAAAAAAAAAAAGAAAAAAGACACATGCTTCTGTAACAGCTAATTGGCAATTGGCAAACTCCCAGATCATATTTTCATCTTGGCTTCCTCACCAGGACTGCTGCAATATGGTAACTGCATTCCTTTTGCTGGTAGGCACCTTTTTTTTTTTTTTTTTTTTTTTTAACCTTTAATCTGTAAATACATGGACACATTTTTACACTTCCAACCTAATGGCTGGTTATTGTGGGCTAACCCCAGTACATAGCTAAGCTCTATGCAGTCGCTCACTCACTTCTGCCACAATAGAATGGGAGAGAGAATGGGAAGGAGAAAAGTGAGAAAACTCATGGCTTGAGATAAGGGCAGTTTAATAGGGAAAGCAAAAGCTATGTATGGAAGCAAAGCAAAATAAGGAATTCATTCGCTACTTCCCATCAGCAGGCAGGTGTTCAGCCATCTCCAGGAAGGCAGGGCTGTATCATGTGTAATGGCTCTTTGGGAAGACAAGTGCTGTAACTCCAAACATCCCCCCCTTCCTCCTTTTTCCACCAGCTTTTATTGCTGAGCATGATGTCATATGGTATGTGATATCCCTTTGGTCAGTTGGGGTCAGCTGTCCCAGCTGCGTCCCCGCACAACTTCTTGTGCATCCCCAGCCTGTGCAGTGGTGGGGCAGCGTGAGAAGCAGAAAAGCCCTTGACACTGTGCAAGCACTGCTCAGCAAGGCTAAAACATCCTTGTGTTATCAACACTGGTTTGGTCACAAATCCAAAACATGGCCACACTGTAGCTACTATGAAGAAAATGAACTCTATCCCAGCCAAGACCAGTATGCTGGTGAAGCACTATGTTTATTTGTTCAATCAGATTGAAAGTCCTGATGTGAAAGCAGTGAGACATACATGATCATACAGTCTGGATTCTGTTGCCACATCCTTTACAGTCTTTCTCCTAGGTGTAAAATTGCTATCCGCTCACTATTGCGAGGTTTTGCTTTTACCTTCTATGGGACATTGGAAAAGGTTCCTAATGTTAATGTTTATTAAGCTTGGTTTTCCATGCTTCTAGACATTCACATCTGCAGATGTACTGAGGATAGTAAAAAACCTACTGTTTTCTGCAGGTCACTATGCTGCGTCTATTACAAAAGTTAGAGATTTTGGTGTGAGAAAAGTATTCTATTGCAAGTGTCTGTAAGAAGTCTACTTTTCCAGAATATGATTACTTCTATGAACAGGTGTTTCTCTCTGTGTCTTTCAACTTTTCACAAGGGATATATGAACCATTATTTGTAAGTTCTTTGTTTTTAAACAAGGAAAGCTAATCTTCCATCCAAAGTGTGGAAATTGCATGTGTGATAAAATGTGTTTAACTTCAGGGAAAGGGAATGAATACGATTTCACCCTAAAGCCACAAGAACTTCATTGCAATTTTGAGCTCATCTGGGATGAGAGCCAGGACACTGACTCAGAAGATTAATGCACTAGACTCTTTAAAGACTCTGCCCCTAAGGACCAGTCCACATGTTAGCAATACTTTTACAGATCAGTCTTTATTGTTGTGGAATTAAGCAGTGAGTTTATTGCCTTTAATTGTGCTAACAGGTGTCATATTTCTAGACAATAGGTTACTATTGACATCTCTAGTTCTACAAGGAAGAATTACTGTGACATTGAATCTTCTTTTTTTTTGGTTTTTTTTCACCCTTAGATTTTTGGTTGGAGGACTAAAATGAAGATACAGAGCAAAGCATTAAGTTGAACTTTGTAGAGGTGCTCTAATTCATACACAACTCTGCTTTGTGATCCATGTTCTCTTTTCCAATTTAATTTTCCCTTTCACAAGCTGTAGTGGGTATTGGTGTTATTGAGGATAATGATTTCAGAAATGCAGTTAAGGGGTAGAATGAAATTTTGCAGTGGCAATGAAAATGAGAGGGAGCAATATCGAAGTATTATTCCAGGAGCTATATTATCTGCCAGTTTGGTAATGCTAAGATGTCGGCTTATGGTTGGAGACACACTGGTTCTATATTTATTAAATGGCTTAACTTCTTATGTCTCTATTTTATGAGATTTTTTACAAATTTATTGTGTTAATAATGCTATTGCTTTAATAATAAGTTTGAGTAAGTTCATATTTTTGCCTTTCCTGTTTTGAGAAATTACATTTAATTCACACTAGAGGTGGGGAAAAGACCAGTAGTGATAGACTTGTTAAAAGGAAATTAGGCATATAGAATTGATTGAGGATACTATTTTCTTTAGTAGTTTCATATAAACAGAGATTTTTATCATGCACACAAATCCTGTGATTTAAAAGCATAGCTACTCTCAGAATTAATGCATAATCTACACTAGATCAATAAATATGCATGCATCTGGTTTCCCATCAGTCTTCATGTTTTAGAACAGTGCGTCTGTTTTCAGTCACAATCTGGATAAATGTGGCTGATAACAACTTGACTTGGAATAAACCATACACAACAACAAACCTGGTATGGTGATAATGATTTTCCAAATATTATGTATAACGACAATGTTTCTCAAGAAAACTGCAGTTGAATTGTTTTTGCTGGACAATGTTTCTTGAGAAACAGTTGAAATATGTCCTAAGAAAAACTGAACAACAGTTTTATAAGATTAACATAAGCTCCGTATCTATTGACCATCTACTTAAGAAACAAACAGGGTGTTTCACGAACTCAAGCACAAGGTGTTCGTGAACCAGTTTTACACCAGTTTTAAAATATGATAACAACAAAGATGACATGTGGGGAACCTCTATAATTCAGTTCTTATCTGAACAGTAACGGAAAAAGAAACTACCTCCAGAAACCACCAACAAACCCATGATCTGTCCAGGAAATTTGACCTTTACCAGCTGTATGTCAGCATATATCCTCCCTTCAATATTTGACTTTGCAGCCTTTGCACTGTCACTGTCTGTGTGAACAGGGAACACAAAGCTTGACAATAAGGTTTCCCGGTTTCCCTTAGATGGTGTCCGTCTTTTCTGAACTTGCCCCAGAGTTCATTTTCATTCCCTTGCCAACTTTGTCAAGCCCAAGAGCAGCAGCAGCAGTACAGTGGTCTTCGATCTTTAAGACTGTAGATAGGCACTAGTCAAACACAACAAACAGCAAATTTATCTCATGTCTTTTTAACTGTCTTTATAATTTGCTAGTGTATTTGTAAATTTAAAGATTAGGAGAGACTATAACCAGACTTGCTGAGACTCTGTAACTTCAATTCCAAGAGGCAATACTGTTCAGTACTAGCTGTTTTGTTTTTTGTTTTTTTTTTTTTTTTTAACTTATCTTTGCTTACACATGTATTCTGTGACTTAATTGGTGAATGCAGTAGGAGTTAGATCTTTTTTTCTGAGGGTCAGATTAATGGCCACCATATCTGGAACTGGAATGTTTACATGACAAAAGCATACAGATACATTATCAAATCAAAGGCTCTGTCTTTATTTGCTCTTTCCAAATTTTCATATAGAATTGCCATTCTGCTTTTCAGGGTCCGGAGTCCACTAACAGGACCCCCCCACCCACAGCTCAGGACCCCATTGCAGCCCCTTGGAGCCGTCAGCCCCTGCCCCAGTGACACCTCAGCAGAGCCGGTCTCCAGCTCCCCACAGCCCTGCCCTGCCCAGCCATGGGTCCCACTGGGCCATGTCCCTGTCCCCAGGGAGGTGCACGATGCCCAGGGCTAGGGCTGCCCCGGTGCCCCCAGCTGCCCTGCTCCTGGCTGTGGGTCGGATGGGTCCTCCCACCATCACCCACCAGGGAGCCCCCAGCACCTGACCCCAGGAAGCTGCCAGCCCCTGCGGTGCCCTGACACTGTTGCAAGTGTTGTCAACAAAGATCTGTAAGATCTCAGGCAAAAAAAAGATTTTCAGATTCGCAACCAATACATACCCTATGCAACATTTTAAACATTAGATAAAGCCTCTCTCACTGAAAATTGTCACAGTAGAAGAGGGAGAAGTGGAGCTCTGTTTGCTACCCATTGCAAAGGAGTGCAGCCCAGTCTGCAGTCTTCAATTTAGGTCCCCAAGGAAGTCTTTTGTTTTCTTTTCACATAGTTTTGTCTTGTTTTTCTCGTGGTACACATTTCAGGAGTAAAGCATGAAATTTCTTATGATATTTGTGGTCATGATTATAATGTTAAAATATTAGAAAGATATTGTTACTCTTCCTTTTTCCTTAGCTGGTCCATAAAATTCTCAGTGTTTCTGTTACGTAGTATCTTGAGAGCATGCTTTCAATATTTGTGAGGAAAAATTCGATTCCATCCGTAATACGGGGGAAGGTGTAAGACTAGAAGCTTTCCTGGAATTTAGTAAAGCACTTGCAATCCCAGAAGCAGATATAGCCATCATGGGAGCAGTCCTAAGGGAAGAGGATAGATTAAATGAGGTTTTACACTCTCCCAAACTCTTCTTCCAAGAAATACATTTAGATCAATAGATTGCATCTAAAAGTGCTCAGGCAGAAAGTGCAACAATTCCCTGTATATCTAACCACCATGCAAGTTAGTCTTCACTTTACTTGAAGAGAAGATGAAAATAAAATGAGGGACTTATCAGTAAAGGCAGTTTCTTACTGAGAAATCTCTCCTTATAATGTGATTTTCTCTAGGTTTTTGTCTTCAACATGAAATGGCAAGGACCAGTAACACAATGCAGGTCCTTTCACTTGAATGTATTTCCCAAGTCTTGGTTTTAATCCATTCTGATAAAATGTAACTATGATAGTGAAATGGATTAATCATCTGCACCATAATGTTCTGTAAAAGTTACTGAATAACTGCAAGAACAAATGAGGATGTTTACTTGTCTAATCCTTTGCCTTTACTTAAATACAGTAACCTGTGCTGTAGAGGAAGCCTCCATTTTCAAAGTGGACATCTGTATGGTAAATAGCTTACTTTGTACTTTGGAAGAAAAGAAAAAAAAAACCTGCTTCAAATTAGGAAAAGCAGGCAAAACTCATCCTGTTGCTTTTTTTTTTTTTTTTACAGAACTTTATAGTCACATATAATGGCACTTCTGGATATTATTTTTTATAAGCCTCTGTTTTATTAAATAGATTACATCTGGTTCAGGTGAGATTGTATTGCCAAGGGATTCTCAGTGGTGTTGACTATCTGTGTCAACCATTGCATCTTCTGAGTCTGAAAAAATTGACATAAAGATCAAATGTGATCTTTTTGGAAATTACTGCAAAAATTTTGCTTCTAACCTCAAATTTCTATAGTGTAGCACATTCTGCAAGAGTTTCAGAATTCTCTGGTAAAACAACAGTTGCAAGGTACACTGAGGTAATAAAAATAATGCAATACCTTACAAAATGCTATAAGATGTATCTGCAAATTATTTTGTGTAATCACTGCCATGAAAAATGATTAGTTATAGATATATAAATTTCTATAAAAATCTCATCTGTAAACTATCACAAAAGATGAAAGAAGGTAAAAAAATTACTGGAAAAATACAAATTTTTCTGAACACGGTAGACTACTGTTACACTATACTTGTTAATAATTTTAACATAGTCATACATTAAAGTACAGAAAACAATAATTTAATATTCAATGTGTAGATTTGTTTACTTTATTTTGAGATACCATCTCCTTGTTCAGCTAATATCCTGTTAAGTCAGGAAACAAAGAGCGAATGCAATGTAATATGAAGTACATGTATAGTACAATTGAATTTGGCTTGTCTAATTGTTTTTAAAATACCATTTTTTTACATAAGTTTTGGATATTCATCATTCTTGTAAATTCTGTCTTTCCACTTCAAGTAGAACCTTCTTTTTCCCTGGTAGTACTTCCGTGATAAAGATCTTGCAAGTGGATTTTTGTTTTAAATCTGGATTTCTGAAACAAATGAAGCAAATGTACATGAAATCAACAGCTGATAATTTTAAAAACATTTGGAACATCTATTTCTGAAGTTGCTTCTTTTCGGAGAAGAGGAGATGCAAAATGAAATCTTAAAAAAATGCACATTTAAACACAGATTATTAGGCTGTGACTTTTTAGCATGGCTCAAAGAGAGGGTGATACATATTTACCCTCCATGTGCTCGTCTCAGGATATACTGTTCATTAAAGGTAAGAGGCACAATTAATTTCTTATTTCTCATAGCAGTGGCCTCCAGGGATAGTAGTTATTCACTGGCTTATATGTCAAATACCTATTACCCCCTGTCTGTGGAAACAAACACTGAAATAAATGGAACCGACTGTATTTGTCTTGATCAGCTAACCATAGAAGAGGTGAAAGACCCACAGATATCTTTCACTTGAATGTGGTTTAATCTTAACTTTGCAGGAATTTTGTCTGCCTTTGAATTGAGACTCACTGGCAAGACTTTTGGAACACTCTAACCTCCATGAACTTTAGTTGTGGGGTATCTACTGCATTCACCGAGCACTGCATTAGGCTGCTTGTCAAAATCTAATACGATTTTTTTGTTCTTGATTCATTTTCGATTAATAATACAACTAACAGCTGTTGCCAGATGACAGCCACAATGGTGCTCTGTTTTCAATATTTTCTTATTTTGACTCTGAAGATCCCTTCTTTCTGACAGGAGTCCTCAGGGTGAATTTCAAGGCCTTGAAATTAAAAATGATTCATGTAGCTGCTGACACGTATTCCTAGGCAGAAGCAGAATAACAAATCAAAACCAAGTGTCCTTTGCATTTTCTCTCAAGTCAGCTATTTTACTTAAAAGCTCCTAAATTATTAGTGAAGATTTCATGTTTACTAGGGCTGTACCACACAGGAAGAGTGTAAGAAGTTAAAGGTTAAAAATAGGTAAGCTCATGTTAGGTGCTAGGATTTTTTAATCTACCTCAGCTTTTCACTGCATTACTATCTATTTTTATCTAAAGTTAAGAATTTTGCACCATTTTTTGTATTATAGATAACTCCTCCCTGTAGGACATATGAATTGAAGTACTCATTGGCACAAACATACGGAGGAGAATATTTTTTATTACGGGAGTTAGGACTCAGAAGAATATCAAGCCAGATTTTTTTTTTTTTTTTTTTTGGTACTTGCAGCTTTCTGTGGTACTTTTAACAGCCAGCCCATGATGTTGGCTGTGCTGCAAGCTGCCTGTGGCTCAAGAGGATATCGGAGCACGTGCCTCTGTAGTGCCATAGTTAGCTCAATTCACTTTATATCCGGGGCCTTCCCCAGGGCTTGCTCAATGTACTTGTACAGAAGGACACTCCAGCATATTCTAACCTGCTGGTGTCCTCAGCCTGCATATGTGCTTCCTGTCCTCAGGAGCAAGCAGGGGCTGAGGGCAGCTGTGCCCTCTTGGAATTTGCTGAGACTCATGAAGGGAGCAGCCAAACTTTGAACTGGTGTCCCCTGCAGCTGTGGGTTGCTGTGGACATGCTCTTCTCTCAGACCCTGCCTGGTACGTAGTGAAGAGAATAGAAAAAGGCTTTGTTGGCATTTTTTTTTTTCCGACTAGTCAAAGTGGAAAGAGACAGACCTGTTTGATGATCTTAAATGTCTTTTCCAACCTAAATGATTCTGTGATTCTATGGTTCTATGTTAGCATTTCCTTGTGCTGTCCAGTTTCTTATAACGTGGACACTGAAACACCCATATATCAAAGAGCAAGGAAGTCTGTCTG
This sequence comes from Charadrius vociferus, assembly GCF_000708025.1. Taxonomy (NCBI): domain Eukaryota; kingdom Metazoa; phylum Chordata; class Aves; order Charadriiformes; family Charadriidae; genus Charadrius; species Charadrius vociferus. Next base: position 745,847 of record NW_009647939.1, on the reverse strand, counting down.
AGGATCACCAGTCCCCATATTAATGGCAAAAAGGGTCTCCTATCTGGTGGCAATCATCGTGGCGCCTGTGCAATGTTGTAACATCATCTGGCTTCATAGGAAGCGCTTCTGATCTTCCACTCCAAATCAGTTTCATATAGATTTAATTTTACAGGCACAGCAGTTTGTACACAATTGTGTTACTGTTCTGAGAGAATGGCTTAATGGACCATAGTAGACCATAGTGCAATATAATATCATGGCATTGCTACTTTTTCGTTGTTGAATGATGGGCTACTTCAGTGACTTAGAGATAAAACAAGTCAGTTTTAGAAAATCTGATTAAACTCTGTTCATTTCAAATAAATTTTCTTTTACTATTCAGTGAAATTCGTATTAAGCTTCTGAAGTCTAATCTTTCAGTACTGAATCAGACATTATTAAGACAATAGCACAGGATCTAACTGTAGTTTATTATCTTTATTTGAGGGTTTGTTTTCTTTGTTTCAGGATGTTTTCATTTTCCCATTAAAAAGACCAAAAGAGAAAAAAAAATCAGGTCTATTTGAAGTAGAAAGGAATTTTTCAAAAAATGATTTTTTTTTTCCAACCTCTTTTAAAATATCCCATGATAACATATTTAAAGGGTCATTATGGAGTGTTTTTTATTATCCTTATAGTTTTAACTGAAAATAACTGATTAGTGCTGAGAATACTTTGAATAACTGTCTTACAAGAAGTGGTGAAAAATTATATTTTTCTGGTTTTTGGAATCAAGATGAAATTGTCAGTAATGTGTTTAGTAGGTATAAATCCTCAATTAGGCAATAATGAAATGAGGCACCTCCAATTCAACATCAAACTTGGGATTTGCAAGAATCACTGTTCAGATCGGTAGTCACAATGTTTTTTAGATAGTTTAGTGTAAGTTGAGGGATTCCTGTCTAGTGGAAAAGTGGGGAGGAAGAATGTTTCCTGCTCAGCTGCCTGCCTCATTCCCCCCAACAAAAAAACACATGAGCTCTCTTGTATACAAGGAAACTGCATTTGTCTTTGAAAAACAATTTCTACCAAAAATTTTCAACCAACATTATCTTTTGTCTTTTGAATATATTGGTTTTCCTACTTGTCCGGTTAGACAATCCATTTCCATATATATTGATAGTTATGTTCCATGATTCAGTAACTGTTTGTGAAGTAGTGTGTAATAACCTTATTTTGCTTGTTGGAAATGTGGGTGTAGTACTGAGAACACAAAATAAGAAGTAACGTGTTAAAAGTTAGAAATTGCAATTGGCAGGTGGTAGGTTAGACTGCTGATAACTCACTGAATTAACAAATACTGCTAACTGGAAGAAAACATTAGCTTTCAGAACTTTGGGTTTTTTTAATATATTCTGGGAAGAGCTGATAGCAATGCCTATAGTTAAGGCTGAGTAACAGTTTCCATTGTAAGACATACAGACTTTACTAGAATTTATTATTTAAGCTGAAATGATCTATTATGTAACTGATGTTATGTCTGGTGATTATATAGTTCAGCTAAAGCAGTTTTTAAGAATGTGACCAGGGAAAGAAATTATTTTTTAGTGTTATTTTTCACATTTTGTAACCGTTTCTGGTTTGAAGTGAGAGTGTGGCAACTGGGAGGACGATATTTCTGGAGCTTAAAAGACAGATTTTATTTTCATAGTGAGATTACATAAAGGTTTGACAGAGTTGTGAGTCTCCGAAGAACCACCATTTCCACATGTCCAAAAGCACTTTTAAAAAAGATTGTCACTAGATTTCCTGAGTGTGTTCCAGCCACGTTAAACAGGGCTAAATATAAGTGCTAAGCCATTGTGCTGAAGCTGTGTAAGGGAGTTATAACAGTACAGTAATTGTTGTCACTTATTTGACCAGAAAGCAGGAAATGGTGAGTTCCAGTTTTAGTTTTTTGCAGACATTTAGTAATTTTGAGGTCCAGAGCCTTGCTATTGAGCAGATCTACAAAAGACTATTCTTGGAGGCCTTTATGGATGACATGACTGAAAAACTGCAGTACATCAGCTCTAGAAATCTTGGAGATAAATGTAAATAATTTACAAATTCTGCCCAGTATAAACTTGCTGAAAGCTTAAGATGCTCAACAGATCCTCCCCTGCCATTGTCAAAGAGAAAAAAAAAAAAAAATAACAGGAAGGACACTAGTTTAGATCACTTCTTTTTATTTTTCTTAAGTAACATCAGAATCTAAACTATTATTTGACCAGCTTTTGCTAGTATCTTCTGTAATAATAGAACAGATAGATCAAAAGCAGGTATCTGTGGAAAAACTAGTTGTTTCCATGTAATACTTCGTAAGTCTATAGACTTATGTTTACAAGTCTATATTATGTGCTCTTCATCTGCACCTGATGAACTTTTGAATCACATTACACGCTGCTTCTCAATATTCCTGAAAAGATGAGGCACAGTTGTCATTGCATTCCAGCAAAACAAGCTAAATAATGCTGATGCCGAAATAGAAACTGTTCTTCCTGCAATACCTTGATTTTGAAAGTATTTCTACCATGTAAAAGAACCCTTTGTTTGTCTGCAGTTAAATGAAATTAACAGTTGCCTGAACCAGTATCAGTATTATCAGTGTATCTGAACTGGAGCTGCATTTAGGCATTCAAGAAAATGACTTTTTTTCAGTATCAAAAAGAACGCTGCACTTACGAAGGCACACAGGACAATCTCATAGAGAGATTAGGATCTTAAATCTTCTAAAGAAATGTTTTAGTTTATAAAAAGAAATGTGCACTATATATGAAGAATAAATGCTTTAATTACTGGCATATTGTAATATCTTGGATCCCAGTTTCAATGAACTTTCCTGTTTATGTCGCCAGTCATTCTTTGCAATACAATATAATGCGATTGTAATATCCACTATGAAATCTCTATCTGGAGCTGCTCTGTTGAATGAGATTGTGTGTTTACAGTTATACTTAGCATGATAGAGTAAATCAACAAATACATTCAACAATAGCTCTGATTATTAGTAATACGCAATAGCGGTTCATGACTTTCATAATCCAGACCTATTTGAACGAGTAGATGTAGTTTTTCCATTTTGTTATTGTGTATATTAACTTCTGCAACTCCAAGATAAAGCCCTGATCTTGTAAGCAGTTGTATGAGTTGTTAGTTTCAATACTAGCCTATGTCTACATTGGCTAATGCCCTGATGTGTATGAAAAGGATTAAGTGAATGCAACCGGATTATTTTAACTGTTGCAATCTGAACTGTAACACATGTGAACTCCTGCACTTCATACATATACATATTCCTGATGTCTTTCAAGGAAAATAAGAAAAATATTTTCTTGTATGTTAGACTCAGAATTTTCTGTCTTCTTCATTACAAATAGAAGATGAAACACTATGCATGGGTTTATAAAATTAAGAAGCCATGAGGTAGAGAAGCAAGCAAAAGCTATTTCAAAAGGATGGAACATTGGTTATTACCAATAACAGGATGACCATATTAAAGAATAAAATGGGGTTTGGGCAAATAGGAAGGTAGAAGAAACAACTAATGTACTTTTTGGAAGTACAACTAATGTACTTTAGGAAGCTATTACTTTCAAGACTGCGAGAACAAAAACTATTTTGAATGTGATGTTGAAGAAGAATAAGAATTATCTCAGGGATGGATATGAACTGTGTGTATTTCGGGTCTCTGCATTAAAAAATGGGATTTTAAGAAACTGTGAAAGAAATTACTGCATTAGTCTAGGCAAGACAAAATGAACTAATGAATGAAGGTCTTAGATGAAGTAGAATTGAAGTATTTTAATAAAATAGCTGTAATTTTTCAGTCTGTGAGGCTAGAGACACATTCCCTTAGGACTGTGTTTACGTAAGCAATGCCTTTCTTTGAAATTTACATTCTCTCCTTTTTTTTTTTTTTTTTTTTTTTTAACCATGTACCCTTACAAAAATCTTGCCTGTCAGAACTGGTATAAAAGAAAAAAGTCACTGGAGCCAAAAAATTTTGTTGTCGCTGTTTCCAGGTTTCCTCATTTAGGGGCATGAAATGGGCTGTGGGTCATACCATATGTCTTGGTTGCTTATTTTCTGATATTTATTCTTTTGTTCTCTGATGACTGGAAGTACATTTAATACATAGCCAAAATCCAGACACTCCTTTTTTATTACTGCTGTGTGAGTGGACACTGTTTTGTTGGTGGTGTAATATGGGTTGGCCCGTGAAATCATCCATCATTTTAATGCACTTATCTTATGCATTATTGTTGACAATTCCAGTACATTTTTTGTTGAGCAAGTTATATCAATTCTCCCCTTTTCTGTTATTAATAATTCAAATGTTATAGCTCCAGAATTGATCTTAGTTAGGCATGACATCCATTTGTGTATAATGTCTCTTTGGTGATGAACACTTACATACTTTTTCACATCTCAGAAGTTCATGAAATCTTTCAGTATGGTTGGATGATTACATAAATTATATCTTAACCAGGTAGAGACTTCATCTGACATTTCAAAAACACACTGATTATTGATTTCTCAGAAAATGTGTTTGCACATCATCATTCTCACTTTACTATCAATTTTAAGCGGTTTTTTTTGTGTCAAGTACAAAACGGTTTTATTATTCTTGCACTAAAAATAGTTGACGCAGTTTCCTTTTCACATAGACAAATAGGAAAAAAACCCACACTACTAATAAAGCCAATGGAGTCATGTTAATATTTCATAAACAGAGCCTGACTATTCTGATTTAACAATATTGGATCTTAATTATTCATGGTACATATGTGCAAGTAAATCCTTGTGTCAGCTATCAACTTTATAATTCATGTTTTATGTTAATAGTAGGTCATTTCAGCTTGGGACTCTTCTTAATGAGACTAGTGAATGACTGGTAGTCTTATAAATCTGATGAGACCAATGAAAAACAATTAACAATTTGGATTCTCAGGGTTTTTTGGTTTTTTGTAATTTTGTATGGAGATACATGTGTCTTTTGCTGTTTAAATTGACTTGCCAGGATGAAGGAGCATGGCATTTTGAGGTTTCTCAATTTATAAGTCTTTATTTTATTTTATTTTTTTACTCTAAACTGTGTCATTTTTCTTTGCACCAGGTTTGGCTGCATTTCTTACAGGCAATTACAGACATCTGTACTTGTTCAAACACTTAATGAACACTGTTGCTTATTATTGTGAAAGCTTTGGTATATTTCCATGCTAAAAACTGAGAAATTGTGATTATTTTTGATATATTAATCATATGTTCAATTTATATGGTCATTTTGAATGTGTAGGTTCTAATATTATTAGTGTTCTTTTAAGATCCTTTTATGTTGCCATATATAGGGCTTGCTTTCATATTTTTATACCTTCCTTATCTCAGACTCTTCCAGTGTGGAGTATCACATGCCAAAAAAGGAAGATGAGACACAGAATAGTTGAGCAGGAAACCTGTCCTCATTCTGGAACTTTTTATTATTATTATAGTGGTTATGTGCCATATTTTTTATATTCAGAAAGAGTACCCAATCTTTTAATATTAATTAAATTGATAATATTTGCATTTAAAATGAAAAGTTTGATGGAAATGTTTTAAATTACTGAAAACAACACCGAAATAAATTGCGAGGTATTAATAATTTATTTTACACTTACCACAATAATGAAACAGCAAATTGGAAAACTTTTTTTTTTTTTAATGGAAATGAAAAAAGAAAAAAAATACCATGACATGGAACAGCAAATTTACTTATTTCGTTAAAGGCTTCAATCTGAAATTATTCTCCTTATTTGAAAGCTGCATTTGCTTTGTATCCTTTGTTTTCCAATGGATAACACTTGACAATTTTCAGAGTATTGTTCCTTGAAAATTTATCCTCAAATAAAACATTTCTTCTGAAAAGCTACCCTCCTCAGGTAGACTACATAAAACAAAACCAGACATTTGGGGAAGTGAGGGCATGAAATTCACTGAAGGAAAAGAAGTAAACTGTGGGCAAAGAAGAAGGCAGGGCACAGACTATAAAGAATACTACAGAAGAGAGGCGACTCCAAGGTTATTTCCATTCGGATTACTTTCATAATGCTAATAATATATACCACTGCAGAACTGCAGTTTGCTTGCTTGAATTAAATAGAGAACTCAAAAGGCAAGGTACGAGAAAACAGTAATTCACACACAGCTTTGTGAAATCAAGTATTTCTGACTCTGTGAAAAGATTAAACTCACTTGTTTGGGTAAATGGGTAGTTTAATGCGGAGCTCTGCATTTATAAGGATTTCATACCTGCGGTATGTAGTTGGGTTTTTTCATGATTTATTGGTGGTTACAGTGGCTGGTTCCACAGGTACACAAATACTTTGTAATTGTGCATTGTGGCTGTGTTATAACGCGAAGGAAAACAGAGGCCGAGCTACACTCATGTCTGAATAAGCGGCTGGCTCCCAATCTGATATGGCTGCCTCTGAGAACTAGTAAGGTAAAGGGAAGAAAGGAGATCTGCAGTTTTGGAGTAAAGCAGCCCTTTTTTAGCATGTTTAAGAAGTACTGGTAATATTTTAAAAGCATAATGGAGGCTGCTATCTTTTACCCCACCAAAGAACTACATCACTGGAAATCATCATAAACTAGTGTTCATTCTTTTTAATACAGTCATAAGGTGACATATTCAATTTGCAATATTTCTTAACTTCTGTCATTAACCTGTTTTCTGGAATGCAGAATGAGAGGAATCCTAAGATTTTGCTGTGTGAAAAGATGGAGTGCTGCTTCAAGTTATGCTTTTAGTTGTCGTATCAAAGGGAAATGACTTTAAGAAAACACGATTTTGAAAATCCAGTCCTTAATAATAGGATTTGGCAGTACTAATTCATGTAAACAGAAAAGAAAGAGGGAGTACAATTTATTTCTTTTTCTCTGATTTAATATCCTTTCACACCCTGACTTTCACCTCCAGACAAATTAATTTCTTTCTGACTAAAATGGTTGTTGCTGTCTTTTCAGTTCATTATTGACAGAGTGAAGACTTAAATACAAGTGAACAAAATTAACTAATCCATTTAGCAAAATTCATACCTCTTTGCTGTGTTTAGGTCCTGTATAATAACCCTGCTGTGTTTTTGTAATTTTGTGCTGCGTTTTTATTCTCGACTACTCCTGCACCAGCTGCTGCTGCTTCTGGAAAGCAATGTTCCTGGCTTATCATTTCACAAGTAGTAGCTGCCCAAGGGGAATGGTTAGATCAAATCGGGTCTACAGATTGTCCTCTGTTTCTAGTATTCTTTCATTTGTTTCCCCGTGTGTGACATATAAATCTTCAGTTGTTGTCTCTTTGTGTGTGTGTTCCTTAATCTCGTAGCCTGTTAGTATTATTTACATTGCTGTAAAACATCACAGTATTTTGGATTCCTGAGTGAATGTAATTCAAAATCTGTGCAACTCTTGCCTTGGGCACAAGTTGCCATCTTCTCTTAGAACTGAACTTTCCTTTCAGACCTAAGCCTGTATTTTATTAGATACATTTTATTTGATTTTACTTGAATGAAGAAATGAATAATTCAGTCTTGATTGAGAATATGGAAAATAGAAAATCCACATTAATTCTAATAAACACTGTTGAAAAAAAAAGTCTTAAGAAATCGGGATACAACAAAAGCCCTCTGGTTCAGAGCAGTGGTCCATCTAGACCAGTATCTTGTCTCTGATGATGTCAGTGGGGAGATGCTCTTTAGGGAGAACACGTTAGCCTGGACGCTTTCTGTAGTCGGCTCCCCTAATACTTTCGCAGCATGCGCAACCGCTGCGTTACGGTTGTAAGGGGGTAGCACCCTGCCTAGTCCTTACACTATCCATTTATTATTCTGTTGTCCATGAGTTTATCCTTTTCTGAACCTGCTGGTACTCTACAGTGGTAACAAGTTCCAAAAATTCACTGCCTGCCTTTTAAAGAAGTTCTTTCTATCTGTTTCAAACTAGCCTCTCTTATGAGTTTCATCAGTTGTCCTCAATTCTAGTGTTGTTGGATTTGGTGAATAATGGTTCTGTGTTTATCTTATCTTACATTTATTACCCCGAAGAGCTTACTGTCATCTACTGACTTGGAGATTTCACTTAAAACTCCTTTGTCTTTGACAGAAATACTGAATAATCATACATACAAAACTACAAAAATAACACAAAGTAGCAATCCTACTTTTCCTGCAACAAAATGTGTTACCTTCCTGATTCTGTAAACCATGAACATGTCCTCCTGCAGTTCTCAGTCAATACATCGAAGAATGTCAGCCTCTCTAGTCTCTCACAGTAAAGCACCTTCACCAAACAATCAATTTACTTGCTCATTTCTGTACCTTACTTAATTCTACTTGGACCTTAAGACATGTGTTCTTATACTCTAAGGCCAGAACTTCTCTGTGTGCTCAAGGGGGGGGGCACATTAAGTTTTAATGAGTGGCACAATGTCATCCTCTGTCCTGTTCTGAATACTTTTTCCAATATGCCCAACATTATGTTGGATTTTGTAGTTGCCGTTATTCCTGTGATCTAGAACCTTTGTTTTCCTTATTTGTAACTGACAGTATGCACAGACAGGGTTTAGGGAATTCTTCCCTAGTGTATTACCTTAAATTTCTGTACACTAAAGCTCATCTTTCACCTTTCTGGCCAGTTTTTTGAGCTTCTTACAGAATTTCTTGCTGGTGTTGGCATTGTAGGTGGTTTGAGTTGTCTTTCTGATATTTATTGTTATTGTGCTGATTATTTCCCTCTTGGCCTTTTCAGAGGCATAATAAATGATAGCTGTTTCTTCCCTGTGACTTGTGTCAGACTGAACAGGTTATTTTTCTGTATCTGTCAGCTTTCTTCCCACTCCTAATTTAAATACTTTTCTATGACCTTTTTAGTTTTCAGTGCTGGCAGCTTGGCTCCATTATTGTTTAAGTGTAGTTTAACAGTTTTGTCCGGTTTCTCTTGCCTTGAAAGGTTCCTGCTTTGCCAAAATTCTTCCTCTCTACACCATACTCTCATCCATATAGTGAGACTGTGAATCTTTGCCTGCATCTCAGGCTTTATATGTGAACCTGGCAGTTTTTCACGGAGCTCCTGGGCTTCAGTCTCCTGCTCCTGCAGGCATGAATCAACCACCAGAGCATAATTCATGCACTTTTCTACACCACTGATAGCAACATGAAGTATGCCTACTGAATCCTCCCCTGCGCCATCCAGCTCTCTAGACATATTAGGAGACCCGTGTAACCTTTACACCTAGCAGACAAGTTAATCTGTGTCCTCTGAGAAGTTACAAACTTAATTACCTATTTGTCTAATAGTTAAATCTTTCCACTGACACCACCTGCCTGTCTCTTTCCATCTTTGAACTTCCTTTCTGTGGTGAGAGTGTTCTTGTAGCATCCTGCAAGAGAGCAAAGCAATTTCATCATCAGGGCAGTTCTCAACCAATGGGTTAGATCCCTTTTTCTCAGGTAGGTGCCCTCCTTTGCTAAGACTCCTGTACTCCGTGGCAAGAACTTTTGTCCACTGCTGCTGTGGAAGAGAAATTGTTCTACAATATTCCTGTAGACCTCAGCTGTTGACATTCCAGATTTTCTTAGCTGTTCCAGGGAGGTAGAATAGTAAAAGAGGTTGTCAAGTAATCATGGTTGTGGTGGTGGGTCTTTATATGATCTGCTTGCAGTACCTTAATAAAAATTTATTAATGCACTGAAGAAATTGTGTGATCACTATTGAATATTGTGTGATCACTACTTAATAATGACAAACTGAGTGGGAAATAATGGAGAGGATGGACAGAGTGATCTGGATTCTTTGAGAAATTGGCATCAGCTAAATTGCCACTGAATGTAAAGACTATACATCACATTCATATTTTAGACTTCCTAGTATTTGTAACTAGCTTTTATGCCCTATCAGTTACTGATACCTAGTTAACCTCGTTGGTGAGGTTGGGATTCATCTGTTCAAATACACCTTTCTGTGTCTATGCTAGTCAACCTCAAACCCTTTTATAGTTTGTTGAGGGAAATGGGAATTTCTCTGACTTCTCATTTCATTGAAACATCTAAATATCCTAGAAGTATCTAGTTCTCATGGTTAGAAGAAAAATCTAGACAACCAGCTCAAGCTTAGTTATTGCAGGTATTTAAAGTTAAATCAGACAAATGCCCAGTTAATATGGAAAGGGCAATTATGATTGGCTTTAGAATGCAATGGCCCACACCTTGTTTGGGTAGCAGATGTATTTTTACTTGAATAACAGTTGTATAATACTTATCAGTTCAGAATTTCCTAAGGAAATTCAAACCTAGTTTATAAAGAAAATCTTGGGTGTAGCCATTAAGCCACAATCCTGTACTTTTTCCTTTAGTAGTCTTTAATGAGCTTTGTTGGGTTTTGTTGGTGGTGGTGGTTTTTTAAATGTATTATTTCCTTATAGATTACTTTTTACTTGATCTCCAGGAATGAATGAGTAACATTGATCTCCAGGCTGCAGCTGTTAATAAACTATGCTTTAGCAAATGAAGCTCATAGTTTCATTTTTTCTGTGGCTTTTCTAGAACTGTATAGCTCAACTTTCTTCAGTTTTACAAATTTAAACATGACCTACATGTTTACCAAATTAAACGATATAATTTAATAATTTAGCTACGAGAGCTCCTTGCCTCTTCCACATTTGCTTGTTTTACTTAGGAGAGTGTAGTCTTTTGAAAGACTTTAGGAAATGCCCATTAGCAATGCCAAGGGAAAAAAAACTTTAAAAGCCTAAAATTTGTTCTCTTTCATGCCCAAATGGATGCATCAGTGGAACATCGAAATCCTTAAAAACATAAATCTTTTAGCATAGCTTACATTTTTTACTCTGAATCACTTTCTTTTCTACTCTTCTAGAAAGTTTTTGTCTTCTGGAAATGTGTTACTTATATATGTCCATATATTTAAATAGACCCTTCTGTGTTTATGGTAGTCAGTCTTAATTCCTTTTAAGGTTTGTTGAGGGGAATAGGTACTTCTATCACTTTTGATCTCATCAGAAAGTCTGCAGCATCCTAGAAGTGTGTTGTTCTCTTCCTAGGTTGAAAAGATATTTCATTGGTTAGGGCGGTATGACTTACATATGTGAATGAGAACATAGAAGTTACCTCTTATTACATCTGTATAAAAGTCTTGCAAGATGCTATGTTTTATTAATAAAATTCTAAGTTTAAGGTTATTTTTTTAAACAATATATATATATAAAATCAGTACTACGTATAATACGGTTTGAATAACATTAATATGGTAGAAATTTAGAATATAATGATGAGTGAAGGATAGCTAGGACACTGTTGGAAGTAATACACAGGAACATTTCCCCTACCAAAATCTTTTGTTAAGTTGCTATAAGACACATGATATAATCTTTCTACTTTCTTTCTTTCTAATCATTTAACCTTAGTGTATTCTCAGCTTGAGTATTGTGTCAGGTTCTTGATACTCAAAAAATGAT
>NW_009647939.1:732443-734326 GCF_000708025.1 Charadrius vociferus | reverse complement strand
AGGAATGAAAAGGACTTTGGGGAAAAAAATATGAAAAGAAACATTTAAGCCATTGTCCTTGTTTCATTCGAAGAAAAAACGTGACTGGAGAAACAAATGATAGGAGTCCTGAAATATCCAAATAAGGACTGTAGCAAAAGGAAAAGAATTGTTTTCTGTATCTGTTGCAGATAGAAGTGTTAATTAATTTAGATTGCCAGATTTAATATAATGGCATCCTATATATAAATTTGAAATAAACAACAAAATACCAAACAAACAAACAAAAAAAACCCAACAACGCCTTAAGTTTTACAGGGAAAAAAAAAATCCTGACAACCAAACAGTTGCACACTGGAATAGTTTATCCAGCCTCTTACCGTTGGAGGTTCTAAAATCAGGTTAAATAACATCTGGTAAGAATGCTTGATGTGAGGTTCTTGAATTTGCACGTGGGATCATGGGATCTTACAGGTGGTGTGTGGAGAGTTAGCAAGAGAGGGAGAGAGCAAGGGAGAGAGGGAGAAAGAGGGAGAAAGAGGGAGAGGGCTGGAGTGTAAGGCTGCAACTGGGAAGACCAAGATTCCTGGCGGGGCTGCTACCAGCGTGGAAGGCAAACCTTCATCTGCTCTGTTAGTCCAAGCTCAAAGTGATGCCAGTGGGGGAACTGCAGAGCGAGCCAGATAGTGCCTGGAGAATAACGGAATAGTTGAGAAGCACTGTGCTACAAATGTGAGAAATACAAGATCCGCAATGGGAAAATTATGAAGAGAGCTTATGTATGTATGTCTTGTACTGAAAGGGTTATGCTCTTTACCAACAGTATTTTCGACTGACATTTGGATAAACTTGTTTGAATTTATCACTGAATATGACAGTAATGGCAGCATGAATAGAAAAGCAAGGCTAACCACAAAGTTCATGAACAAATTACAGGATAACATTTTAAAATTCTAAAAGAAATCACTAGGAATGGAATAGCAACTACATTAGTGAATTAAATTATTTCAACGAGTGCATTATTTGTTGTATGCAGTTTGCATAAGCATTGTTGATAGAAGTGCTTTTTTCAATAATGAAACGACACATGAAATGGCAGCATTAGAAATGAGAAACAGGCTACTCGTGTAATGTCACACAGTGTAACATAGCTCCTCCAGGCTTATCTGAGCTGTCATAAGGAATGCATGGAATGTTTACTGGGAATAAGTGTTTCAACAATTCACAATATGAGCGATGTCACTGTACAGTGAGGTTTTTTGAAGATTTGTAAAAGCCCAAGTTTGTTACTGCATAGACTCTGAAGCCTATCTGCCTACAGTGTTATACACCTTACTATATTGATACAGCAGTAAAGGCAGGATACGAGGGGAAAGCTGAGATCATTTATGTTTCTATAGACTGCATTTTTATTTCAGTTCTACAGTATAGCTGCACAAATGTCTGGACAGATGGCTTCTAAGAAAAATCAGTTTATTCCATTAACAGGCATTTTTAAAATAGTTCATAAATGTATGTTTGTTTCAGCTTACTCAGTAATGCTTTGTGTTCACTGTAATAAAATAATTTTCCACCAGCATGGCAGAAAAAAGAAAGATCCATCAAGTACTCTTTCACCATGAGATTGTCTATTTGCTGGTTATCTACTAGAGAACAGACCTTCGTTACCAGAAAGAATAGGACCAGTAAGCCATACCGTCCTTTTCAGCTTATATATCCAAGACTTATGTATTTGACAGTAATAACAATACAAAAGCAAAGAAGAACCTGGTATTTTAATATCTGAGTTCTTCCTCCTTTACATCGAAGGAGAGCGTTTAGATTCAGATTTATTGCCTGATTTTTCAAGTGGACACCCCTGTGTGTAAAGAATTCATTCCTGGCCATGAATGTGTCAAGTAGTC
>NW_009647939.1:609002-732388 GCF_000708025.1 Charadrius vociferus | reverse complement strand
TTCACTGTGTCACTTCATGTCTTATCCTAGCTTAGAAAATTAAAGGAAAAAAATGAAAACAAAACAAAACAAAAACCTGAGGGGCATTAGTTCTCTGTAAACAAGAAGATCAACACAGTACAGCTCTCGTCTACCCAAGAAACAGCCTGACATGAATGTGACTTGCACTCTTACTTGTAGTAAGAATAGAGTTACTGGCAACTGCTGATGTGGGTGGCATCCACTTCATAGTTAAGCAATCAATTACATAGACTTTTCATATCCCTTCTTTTGCATACCTGCAGATGTGCATATAGAAAGCACAAAAGAATTTAGAATTTTAATCCTCTTACAGTTTTTTCACAGGTACTATTTCACACTTCCACGCTTAGGTAAAGGTTTATGGAGGGTACTAAAGGTTTATGGAGGGTACTTCTTAAAATCATCAGAAGGAAGAAAAAAAAAAAGGATGTTGAGGCTTGTGTATATATATGTATGTAAAGAATAGATACAGTGACTCTAAATAGAATGGAATGTAATTAGAGGATTTGAATGTGAAAGTGATTGGTACTAAAGTGAATGAACAGAGTTTGTGTATAAATCAAAATGCATTATTTGTTTTATTGCTTCTTTCAGAATAATGAATATCATTTTTGACAGAATAAAAAAATCCAACAAAAAAGTCATAGTAGTATTTCCCTCCTCCCTCTTCCACTGCAGCAAAAAACCTTTATATAAATATTCACTACTGCAGAGAAATCAAATGTACCCTTGGAGCTTGGGAATACTGTGTGTCATTCAGAAGCATCCTTTTCTGGCAGATACCTGAAGCTGTATCCAAGCTTTTTTAGCTAGGAGGATGGTTACAGTCATATGGGGCCTCTGGGATAGAAGAAAGGAGGATGAAGGGGGAGTTAAAGACTTCCATAAACCATTGCTTATTTTTGAAGTGAGCCAAAAATGGCACACTTACACTTCCTTTGGATACTGTCTTTTTTTTTTTTTTTCCCTGTGACTTTTTAAGACTATCTAATATTGCCAGAATTTTTAATTTGTGTTTTGGCTCTGAAGATACTCCATTACTGGGATAGTAATGTACCATCTGCACAGGGGGAAACTACACCAAATGCATAAATGACATATGCAAAATGAAGACAATACAAAGGCTCCTGGAATCCACTGTCCATTCTGTGTGTTTTACTATCTGCTGAATTTGTAGCTATTTGGATGCTATGTATTTTTGAGCCATATCAAGATATTTAGATGTGAAATACCTTTGTTGTTCATAGTTTAGACAATTCAGATGAGGTAGCTGTCCTTATAAAAATAGTCAGTGAAAGGTGGACTGGTTTACTCCCTTATTCAATAATGAAATTTTGCTTTGAATTTAAACATACAAAACATGAGTGGATCATACATTAAAGCAAGCCCCGAGTGGAATACTTAGGGGCCCAAGAGGAGAAATGGATCTTGATTCTGTCCCTTGCCCTGACTACCAAAAGAAGAATGAAGAAGTGGTATTTCTTTCTGTTTATTTAAGATAGTACAAAGGTTGAAGAACATCAGCCATAAAACCTGTCAATGACAATCTAAGAAATGTTACGATATAGACTGACTTAAGGAAAATGGCTTCTGGCAAGAAGGAGAAACAAGGGCCCTGTTATGAAGAAAAGAAGGTAAAGAAGTCAGTGCTCAGATTTATTATTTCTTCTTCTGCATAACATAAAGCTGGTCTGCACAGTGTAAATGAGAAATCACTGTCATAGATCAGTGATTACACAAGGAAAGTTTATGTAAAGCCGTTTTGCAACATTTTATATGCATCAGCAAAGCTGCATTTGGTTCATGCAGTTTTCAGTCAAGAATCTTCTACTGAAAATTGCCAGCTTTAAACTCCAGATGTTCACTCAAGTCAGTGAATGCTATCTTAGATCACTGGGCTAACTGAAATGGTGAATGGAAGCATTTTTTATGATTGTCAGTACCCACATTGTGAAGAGTTACAGCTAAAAATTAACTGCTTGATTTTCATTCAGAAGCAGGTGAGAAACAAAACCTTCTGACAAAATTCAAAGAAGCACCTTGATGTTCAGAAACAAGTTGTTTCTAAGCATCTGACACAAGCCTACAGTGAGAGACCAGTAATACAGCAGGAAACCAACTTTCCTGCCTTTTAGGCTCCCCCTCTCCCTCCCCCGACATAACACCAGTCCTCTTCCACTTACATTGAAAAATCTGTTTTTCTGAACTGACAGAGGAAATGAAGGAGTGTTTATTGTTAGAATGTGGTCTGGACTGTGAAACTTGGATACACTGTCAGGTGAATTTTGGCAAAGTGCTGTGAAAAAGGAATCAGACATCTACTTGATGGTGAGATGATTACTCACATTTGGAAACCCAAAGCAGAGAGATACTAAATATGGTAATGAAATATCTGTGCCGATTTGTTTACTTGAAAAGACACTGTGGGTTGACTTTTTCTTTAAATCCATTTAGAGGCAAGGTCAATTCCAGTGTTTAAATTATATGAAGCACTAATGCTTCTAGGGAAAGTTGCTTTACATAGAAATTACACCTCAGTTAAATATCTCTTTGTAAGTTCCTCAACCAGAATTTCAATCACACCTTGGCTTGTCCTACCAAGCCATTCAGAATCTTTTTGAAAGGCTTGCGGAAGAAAAGTGACTTGTTCCCTTATTCTGTGAACATGTAGAGAAAGGGTCAATTTGCCTACATTCTATTCCTAAATGGAAGAAGAAATTGCTTTTTGGAATATCTGGTGTAATTTGTTGCAGGCTGCCTGTTATGGCAGCACTTTCTAAAGATGATAGAAGATATTAATTGATTTTGTAGTTCAGTGACACCAGGATAAGTGATTCTATCATGCAGCTTGGCTTTGAGACTTGTTTTCATTTTTCTTCTTTTTGATTTGAAAGGTTTATATCAAATATGTAGGAGGTGCTTGATGGGCGAAACATACCATGCAACACATAATTAGTATGATGAATGTATCAGCCAGTGTCTACCTTTGGTTAACTTACTGGATTTTAGAGTATGTGCATTAGTGCCCTAGGAGGAAAAGCAGACTGTATATGAGAGAGGGAGAGAAGAGTAAATAAAAATGTTTTTCAGTGTAAAGGGTTAGTTGGAAACTAGCACTTAGGCATTATAAAATGAAAACCAGTTTGTTTTCTGAGCAGCGTTCATGTAAGCACTGTTTATCAACAAGTAGCTGATATCACATATTATCCAAATGATACATGTAATAACTCATAAAAGATCCAATAATTTAAGATATTATATATTCTGGAAAAAAATACCAATTTTTTCTCACCCAGGTATTCAGTCGAGCAACTTGCGGTCTAGTGGAGAATGAATAAACTCGGTATATCAGCGCCTTTTCCCTTTGCTTCTTTTCTTTCACAAACAGGCACAGTTAACTACACTGTACTGAGGGCAGTGCTGCAACCTGATCCTTGGGGAAGCAGGGGTGGCTGATTTCTAGCTGCTTTCAAAGAACATCTTCTCTTGCTCTGTGTTGTGACATTTAACCAATATGTATAGTCCCTTCATCCCTGCCCCTATATTGAAAGGAAAAAAAATGTGCTCTGTAGGTACAGTTCTCCTAAGAGAGATGCGGGATAAAAACCACTAGTTTCCTTGTTAGTGTTCCTCCAGATTCTAATAAATAACATGGGGCAATCACTATTAAAAGAAAAAAGAATCCTGACAGTTTCTACCAACTGCACATTTATTAGCAAGGAAATTTAAAATAAAGCCAAATGTTGCTGAAACTAGTCATTATATAATGGAATAATCAAGATAAGATGGCTTTGCAAGTCTGTTTCCTCCCACTTCAAACCTGTACATGGTTTAATTTCCACAGACTGTATTTAAGCTGATCAAAGGACAGTCTTTTTCTGCGTTTGTAATGCACTTCATGGCCAGTTTTGCAGTAAGCTTATGCAGTGCTTAAATTCTTATTTTGTTTCATTCATTCCAGGCTTATATAGTTCTAGGTCTATGCACTCACACTGGATTTATTCCTGACAAAGTCACTAAGAAGACTATTGCACATACGTTGCTTTTAACTGTGTCTTGGACCTCTGGCTTTAAAGTGTCTTTGTTATCAGAGACAGTAAGAGGATCTAGCTGAAAAACTAAGATCTGGTTATATATTGATATTTCTCCAATATTGTTTGTTCCAATGCAATTGCTATTTTACCTCATCTGTAGTAAGAAAAATAATTTTATTAACAACTCATCCCTACCTCTGTATTAAAAAGTTTAAACACAAAGCAAAACTGACAATCAGGACACTTCAGTGTCAGAGAAGGCTTATTAAACAATACTGTGGTCAGTAAGGAAAATTATTACAATTGTAAGATGGGGAAGGGTGAGTGAAAATGGAAGTCATAGGAGTGATAAATCTAAGCAAATGTGGCAGCACAGATAAAATCACCTGGTTTAAAGTAGGAGATTTAGCTACGCTCTGTAAAGAGCAGGTTTATACAAGCATAGTCACTTCTCAGGACAGGACTCAAGAAGGAAGTCTGACAGATAGCTAGGGGCTATGCTGTAAAAGGCTTTTAACAAAAAATAACTTTAACAATATAAAGTTAATCTACCACCTTCTAGACAGCCAGCCTGAAAGACAGGAATGATGATTGAACAGTTTTTCAAGCCAGCATTCTGTACTAGCTATAAAAAATACTGTAAAGCTGCCAACAGTCACCTCTGGCAGGAGATTGCAATACTCAAGCATTTTAGTTACACACATGCATGTTTTTCTCACAAAGTTATCAAGATACAGAAATAAAAATTTTGTGACTGAAAAAGGTCCCCCTCATGCTTTTGAATATATAGTTTTCCATGACAGCTGACCATGATTCTTTTAGAAAATATATTCTTGTTGAAAAGTCCTGGATAACTGAAATTAAAACAATTCATACATATGAGTCAGTTTTATATTGTATAAAAGGTATTTGAAATACATTTTATTTTTATACTTATAAATGGGAATTAAACTCAAATTAAAAGAACTTAACACTACTTAAATAAACATCTTCAGTATCAGCAATCTTTAAATCTTTTTTCATAAAGATTCTTCAGCTTATTTTACATTCATCCTGACTGTGAATGGGGAAGTATTTTGCTATTTCAAACTTCTACAGACAAAGAAAAACATTTTCAAAATATATTTGAGATATGTCAGAAATAATGTCAAGAGTCTTAGTCAGACACCTATTTTACATGTCCCTTCCATGTCCATGAAGGAATACTATCAGTAACTGAAGTACTGATAAGGAATAACTAACTGTAAATGATACTGTGATTCACAACTTTCAACATATCTAGATAGTATCATCAGGCAAACAAACTTCCATAGTTGAGAACAAATTTGAAGGTTTTAAGATAAAGGGAGATTGAATCTCCTCCATGTCTGGGGGCAAATTTTAGGTTTTCCACTGAACAGAAAATAATGAAATTGGACAGAAGACACCTCCATTTCCATTTTGTGATTATGGTTTAAGGAACAGGAATTAACATCGTATTTCCTAAGGAAATAAATTTTATTGCAGCACATACTATATAAAGCATAAGACTGGGTATTTCAGAATATTTATTTTTCTTTTTTTTTTTTTTTTTCATTTAAGCTTTATAGTATTCCCTAGAAATAGGCCATTATTTTTTGGAACATTTTATGGATGAATTTTCTTGAGATAGACAAGCCCTTGGACATGTATAATGCCAATTCAGTATACAGCATGTCTGCCTGACTGAATTTGTTTCCTACTTTTTTCTTCCTTAACTCAGAGATTTTGAATACATTTGTTCAAATTTATGCATCAGGCATTTTCTCTTTCCTGATTTTGTGTAAGATAATAAATAAAATCAGGAAAGATAACATGCCTTACAAATGATATGTGAATCCACAAATTAAAAACTGCTTACTTAGGAGGAGGAATCTCTCCGATCAAAATGAGCAACTTCACTGCTTACTTTAGTTTTCAAAGATTTGTACAACATTTTACATTTTCTCAACCCAGTCAGTGTAAAATTGTAATTAAAAATCTTTGTAACTGAAGTGTTTTCACTTCTAAGATGGGCAGTATCGGCTTGCCAGTTCAGAGCACAAACCGCTGTAGAGAAGTGGGATATTTTGTCCTGTATGTTGAAACAAATTGCAGTTCCTTTGCTTCGTTCCTACAACAAGTATATCATATTTTCTTTGGAAAATACAGAATACTTGGAAATTAGACAGGACTCATCTACTGGGTGTGGAGAATTATGCTGAAATTGTAACCAGTTTCTGTTGTGGCTCAAGATTTTCTGTAGGATCTAAACACGAGGCTTAGAAAAAATAGTTAAATGATGTGATGGATGCGAGACAAGCTGAGAAATTGCAGCATTGAACTGACACCCAACTCTTCTTTTGTAGCACTATTTAGCTGTTCTTCTAAATAGCACAGAGTTTAATGAAACAGAAATATACATGGAATCATAGAATTGTTTAGGTTGGAAAAGACCCTTAAGATCATCAAGTCCAACCATTAACCTAAAATGGCCAAGTCCACCACTAAACCCTGTCCCTAAGTGCCACATCTACACTTTTAAATACCTCCAGGGATGGCAACTCAACCACTTCCCTGGGCAGCCTCTTCCAGTGCCTTTTGGTGAAGAAATGTTGCCGAATATCCAATCTAAACCTCCCCTGGCACAACTTGAGGCCACTTCCTCTCATCCTGTCACTTGCTACTTGGGAGAAGAGACTGACCCCCACCTCTCTACAACCTCCTTTCAGGTAGTTGTAGAGAGCGATAAGGTCTCCCCTCAGCCTCCTTTTCTCCAGGCTAAACAAATTCCCTCAGCTGCTCCTCATAAGACTTGGGCTCTAGACCCTTCACCTGCTTTGTTGCCCTTCTCTGCATGCGCTCCAGCACCTCAATGTCTTTCTTGTAGTGAGAGGCCCAAAACTGAACACAGTATTCAAGGTGGGGCATCACTAGTGCCAAATAAAGGGGGACAATCACTTCCCTGGTCGTGCTCACCACACTATTCCTAATACAAGCCAGGACACTGTTGGCTGCCTTGACCACCTGGGCACACTGCTGGCTCATATTCAGGTGGCTGTCACCAACACCCCCAGGTCCTTTTTTGCTGGGCAGGGGAAACCATAGTACCAAACAAGGGTGTTATGGCTAGAGTCATTCAAAACAATTTAGTTTTTTAGAATTTACACATTGGTGGGATTGTTTTGGAAGTCACAAACTAAGGCTTCTTCATAACATTTTCAGTATTTCTCTTATTGTAGTATCTGTTGCAAAATAATGTTTATGATGTTTTACACATGAATTATGAAACTCATGAAACAAATGATTGTAATTTCTAGTTGAGTTATATATTCATTTGTACACATAAACACAGTCATATGGTTTATACCGGATAAACCATATCATTTAGCTTTGAAAAATATGGTGACTCCTCCTTCCTTTCCTTCCAGAATTCCTCGCTGAAGTCAGTTTGTTTAACTAGAATTTGGTTTCCTTCTTTTGGCTCTGAAAATACTGTTATTGTGAGACAATAATATCCCAGCTGCACAGGAGAAATATACACTGAACACAAACATTGCATTCAAGTACAGAATTATAAGTGGTGACTGAAAACCCATTATCCTTGCAATATTTTGCCATTTGACAGGTTTGCACCTGCGTGTACTTGTTTGAATTGTCTCTGCGTTATTATCAGCATCTCGCTCTTTTAGGTGGGGAATGCACCTAATGATCTGGAAAATTATTTCAGTGTTTCTCAACAGCTGTATGTGAGAATGTAGTGTGTGGTACAGTTAACACTTGTCAGTTAACACCACTGTGAAAAGGGTGGAATATAGTTATAGCTGGTACACTGCAAAATAAGATATCAAATTAGCCTTTCTTTGCATTAAATCATTAAAAAGAGGATGGTACTATCCTACGATAGCATGTTTGTACATAGATTTCTTATTAAGATATTTGACTTCAACTTGAGTTCTGATTATAAATGAAGTAGCTGAATGTCTGCTTAAATAAAAAAAAAATTCATTTTAAAAAAATATAGTCAATGATGTGTATTCTGGCCCATCTGTATCTCACTAAATTTCATTGGTATGTTAAATAGAACAAGAAGCAATGAATTTGTACTGTAGCTAGAAAGATTCAGGCTAGTCTTTAGGGAAAAATAGGATGGGATTGTTAAAGGCCTGGAATAGATTGCCTGGTTAAGAAATGCCAACTTTCTTAATGGATGTCTTTAAAATGTGTTAGACAAACGTGTCAGTAATGTTTCAAATATAGTTTATCCTTCCTTAGGACAGGAAGACTTGTTTCTCTGTGATTCTTTGACTTTATACTTGGGCAGATCCGTTTATGGCCATAAGACATGGTGTTTGAAACTGATATTCTTGTAGATTGTATCCACGTAGAGATTAAAGAATAATCCAGGCTGGTAAATGGGCTGGAGGGGGGCTGATAGAGACTGTATTATTTTCATTGCTGCTGCAATGATTTTCATGGTGGCATATTCACTCCTTAGCTCACAGGAAAAGTGAAACTTTTTTTTTTTCTGGAAAATGTATTCTGTTTCTTTAAAAAATGTGAAACTCAAACTTTTCTATTTTTAAAATCTGTTACATAGCAGACAAAAAATAACCCAGAGTTGTTGAGGTGACTGAATGAGTGTTCTCTTGAGATGCAGAATTAGCCTAGCCTGGAATGAACATGCTTGCTCCTGAGCTGCCTTTGGATGAATGGGCTGAATGGATTGCTGGGAAAAATAGGTAAAGAACAAAACACAGAAACACTAGGAGACAGTAAAAACAGAGTTCACTCAGTGGAGGAAGGGGTCTCATGTTTCCATCTTAGATTTCCAGAAGTATATATTCATCTGTGTCAGACACCTTCGTATACAAACTGTAGTTGCTCTGAGTATGGTCAGTAGGTTCATTACTTTCAGGATGCACCAAACTATGGAGCATGTAGAGACTTAGTTTGTAGCGGAAGGTCTCTTTAGTCCCTGAATGCATGAGACTGGCTGTGTAGGTACTTATTGTCTGTGTAGTACACCCGTAGTAAATCCAAAGAGCGATGTATGGGACATCTCATTGGAAGCATCAGCTGGTTAGATTTGCTGTGTGTCTGGAAGTCACACAGAATCCTTAAAGCTCGTCTGGATAAAATTGCAGACAAGTATGCAGAGCATTCCTGGAAAAAAACCCAGGATGGATAGCAGCCCTGATTAGAAATCTGTTCCTTTTTTTCTAAGGTTTTGGTTTAGTCTTGCAGCATTGTTTTCAGTGTAAGATTCTCATCTATGTTAATTTGAAAAATGGAGGCTAGAATATTATATGATAAATGTGTTCCTTTCATGGTCCTTCTTTCCACAATTCAAAAGCAGGGAGGAAGGAATTGAACATAGGCACACGCACACATGTGCGTACACAGCGTTAAAGGAGCATGGAATATGCTTTTCATATTTTCTTTCCCTTTTCCTTTTTTTTTTGGATGAATCCTTCTTTTTGGACGAGTTATTGGTAACTCTTGCACTGTATGTTATACCCAGTATTCCTGTTGCTCAAAGAAGGTCATTATACTAAGCTCACTGTATTGTTCGTAAGCAGGGAAGTAGGAACATCACCATGCTGCAAACTAAGATAGGTAACCACAGAAGAAAACAAACAAGAAAAAGTGGTCCTTTTAACAATGCAGAAATATTCACACTTGTTGACCTGGTGCAGTGTTTAAATAATCTAAATATGAGTTCTTATGTGAAGAAAAATCTATACTAAAGTGTTGCAGAATATTTCAGTGGATTTCTTGAGATGTGCCGTGTTCCTGAATAAGCTGTTCACAGGTGACCCTCTATTATTTAGAATTGCTCAGAGAAAAGCTGAAGGACATTGAAAGTTTGTGGAAATTCTTAAGCACTTCTAGAACATCAGACAGCATCATTTCATTGGTACTATCCATTAAAATATGCATAGTATAGTGAAGTATTGTTTTGTTTTCCATTTTGCACCATTAAAAATAGATTATATTTCCTCCAGAGAAAGTGTAGCCTTAATAATGAGGCACAAGTCAAAAAAACTGTGACATAACTTTCAGACTTAAGATTATAATTTCAGGGCTGGCATTTAAAAAAAAAAATTACTTAAAGAAAAAGAATACAAAAGTTGCTGACACAATTCTATGATACAAGTCCCTTTCCAAAGGAATAGATTGTATCTAAATGGAGGACTTCTCAAACAGTTTGACTTTAGTTTTTCAGTGTGCAGTGTTTGGTTTTTATGCTATTTAGTTCCTGCGCTGCTACACCAAGCCCTGTCAGACAGTGTGACTACCACATTCGTCGATGTTTTTCCTAACAATTCCTAAGCAATTAGTTCTGAAGACTTTTTAAAATAAAATTACATAAGAAGCATCTTTACATTGCAATCCTAGTTGAATGATCTAGATTATTTGTTGTATTTCATGTTGGGGGTTCCCTTTTGATGTCCAGCTGTTGGGAATTGTGTTTGTTCTCCAAGTACACACTGAAATATGATAAGATTGGCATGCTTTTGCAGAAGGAGTTAATGTTTAGTATCAGAGACCACAATGGTCCTTCCATGGAGAGCAATCATTAGAGGCGGATAACCTTCACATTATTACATTCTGCATTGGCAATAGCTAGACGATCAGAACACAGTTTTCAGGAGATGCAAGGCTGAAAATAGCTTAATGGGAAGATTCATTAGGGCTCTGAAACATTTCTGAAGGAAAAAGTGGAAGTTTTGGCTGGTGGTTACAGAGGAAAACTGGTAGAATAGTTTGTGTGCGTAACTTCGACTTTTTGGAAAACTGACAGCCATGCATCTACAGGTAACTAGGAAATTCTTTTACTTCAGATTTGAGTCCTACATAGCACAACATGGAGAAACAGGACTCCAGTCTGTGGATCACTCTTCATGGGAAGACTAAAATAAAGCTCTGGAATTTAGCCTTTAAGATATTATATGCAGGTTGAGAAAAAAATACTCTTTTTTTGGAGTTTGAGAGAAGGTTAAGGTCTTCATAAATTTTCTTACTGTTCACTCAGTATGTCCCTTTGAATATTGCGCTCAGTAAACTCAGTAAACAGATCTATAATTACCATGATGCTCTTTGTGCCATTGTAGAATATAGATTTAATTCACAAATCCCAGGTGCTGACAAGTCATTCTTCTTTTATGCCTTTATAATAACAGTAGTCTTACATCAGAAAATCAAAAATTCCATTTTGACAGATTTATGAGAATTTATGGTGTTTGTGCAGGACTGTCATACTCAGACATGTGTTCAGTCCTTTGCTAGAAATAGCTTTTAAAATTGTCTCTAGGAACACCTGTGGAATTAAGACGACTTTAAAAAACATTCCTTCTGTGTTAGAGATGTAAAGCTCAAATAAATAGTGAGAACTTGTAAAATGCACAGAGCTGCAGCCACAGATTTTGCAAGGGAAGACATTCTGTGTGTTTGGACTCTAAAGTGTAGCACCTCTCCTGAAATCAGGACAGGGGAGTCCCAGTTTAAGATTCTCACCTGGCACTGATGGGGAAGATGGACTGAGTGCCAAATGGTATGCCACGACTGGTCTGTTTGGACTGTAATCCTAAATGTACTGCTAACCATTTTGTCCATATTATTTATGCAGCCATAAATTATCAATAGTTAATGCGTGGTAAAATTATCCAAGATACGACATAATAAATGATGGAACCCCTGTTTCTCCCATTTTCTACTGTAGGGTTTAGCAAGGCTAATCACTTTCCCCTGTTTCACATAGCAAGACTGAATCTTTAAACATGTCCTTTGTATTCTTCTGGAGATCAGTTTTTTAGATATAACTAATGGTGAAGTCAATATTTTGAAATATCATTGCCCAGTGTTAAGTATGACATCTCAGGGATAAGTGGGCACGCTTAATTGCAGGCCACGTTTTTAAATGACTGTTTTCAGGCATGTACGTTTGAAAATTACACCTTTTATCTATACTGTCTTGCTATTGTGTAAAGAAAATTATTTTCCTAGGTGTTTTTTTTTTTCTTTTTTTCAGAGTGAAACCAAAAATAGAAGATTTAATGCTTTGATACAGCTTTTAGAAACTTTTAATACCTTGTTCTTGAAAAAAAAATTAATTTGTTCAAAGCACAACAATAAGCTGTGTCCTTTGCAAACTATGTATGCGTAAACCATTAAATTATCTTAAGATTCTGACGATATATGTGTCATTGACCATTTGATAAATGACATCTTTTTAAAAGGGTAATAAAAGTCTGTTCTCCAATCTTTCTGTAAATGGCTTCTGCGACATAGTTCATAAAAAAAACCTAAGTGATATTCTGTTACTGTTATGGATCACCATGTGAAAGTTTTATGCATGTCAAAATATGTTTTTAAGGTTTACTGTTCAGACTCTAACAATCAGAATACAACTTTTTACTAAATCTTTGAAAGCATTAAAAAGAATTTATTAGGATCGTATATCCTCTGAGGTCAAGCTGGCAATTGTCCTATATACAGAAAAATGTTCCTCTCTAAAAGTGAGTTTTACAAGTGTGCAAGTAGTTCTAATCAAAATTAAGAAGATATTGTTGACATCAATAGGCACCTTCTACTAGTGCTAAAGCAGCTACTATGCACCATTGCCAGTTTCTGGTCAATTATATATTGGAAGTTATGTTTTCTAACATAACCAGCAGAGCTACTCAAATATAGCAGAAAATAGCCATATCATTTATTCAAACATGAAATACCTTAAAATACACATTTCATTTTAATTTTAACTTTCCTGAGAGTTACAACAACTAAGTTTTGCAAATAACTGTACTAGCTCCAGGAAATACATTGTTCTTTGTAGGTATTTCCTGACTTAGACCTACTTAATTTTCAATGTTTGGGTTAATTTACAATAGCTGAGCTTTAGGGAGTCAAAATTTTCTTTCAGTTACACTCCCAGTGTTGGTTTACTTACAGCTTATCTCAGAAGATGCAGTTCTAAATTTCTCCACCAGAGTTTCATTAGCAGAAATACATTGCTTATAAAGTCTTTCTATGTCACAGAATCACAGAATTTTCAGAGTTGGAAGGGACCTCTAGAGATCATCTAGTCCGACTCCCCTGCTAAAGCAGGATTACCCAGAGCACATTACTCAGGACTGCATCCAGGCGGGTTTTGAAAATCTCCAGAGAAGGGGACTCCACAACCTCCCTGGGCAGCCTGTGCCAGTGCTCTGTCACCCGAACCGTAAAGAAGCTTTTCCATGTATTTGAATGGAACTTCCTATGTTCCAGCTTGTGCCCATTGCCCCTCGTCCTGTCACTGGGAACCACTCTGGCTCCATCCTCCTTCAACCCACCCTTTAGATATTTGTAAGTAGTAATAAGGTCTCCCGTCAGCCTTCTCTTCTCCAGGCTAAAGAGTCCCAGCTCTCTCAGCCTTTCCTCATAAGGGAGATGCTCCAATCCCTCAATCATCTTAGTTGCTCTTCGCTGGAGTTTTGAACTGGGAGCCCAAAACTGGACACAGTATTCCAGTTGTGGCCTCACCAGTGCCGAGTAGAGGGGGAGAATGACCTCCCTCGACTTACTGGTCACACTCTTCCCCTATAATTATTGCTTGTGATATGTCGGAGCACCATGTTGTGCCTGTTGCAGATAACAGGCTTCACTTTTATGCAGGGCTTTCTGCAGTAAGACAAGATGGTAGACAACTCTGGACAGTCTGAAATTTAACCATGAAAGAAAATGTGGATTGGAAGTAGAGGTAGAGAGATTTGAATTGAATTGCCTGTTCCTAAGAGGAAGCAAATGGGCTACATAGGCATGCAGTCTGTGTTTCCTGTTCCTGATCTTAACACACAGATTCACAAATGCATAATTTATTTTTCAGGTGTGATTTTAGAAACATTATGGTATAGAAAAAGTGTAGTTATTGACCAGATTCTCAGGAGCTGTAACAGCAACCTTGTTCATATAAGACAGTCTTCCCTGATATGAGCTCCCCTTACAATTAACACCTGCAGAACGAAAACTCATCAACCAGATTGACAACTTAGCCCTAATCATGGTAAGAAGCTTTTTGCCTAAAAGTAAAAGATAAGATTCTTTACCAATGTAAATCAGCATAGGATCATTATCTTTCTTTGAAGTATGTGAATTTATACCCGATCCAAATCAACAATGTAAGCTCCTGCTCACCTTCATCACATATGTACTTAAAGAAGATCTTAAGAAGAGTGGACATGAAAAACACTTGACAGTTCCAAATGTGTCAAGCCGTAATTGCTACATTTTCTGCAAAGGAAAAGCTCCTGTCCACTCTGATTACGATTACCTATAGCTGGCCTGATGCCAGGGATTTTTATAGGTTCTTGCCTGGTACGTGAGATGAAACGTTCTTTTTCTGTTTGTATATCGGTTTCCTTATATGTAGGTACATGTAAATTGCTTTAGGTATCCTGTTTCTTATTACCTCAGGTCATTCCGGAGATGTAGAAAACTAAGCTACACATACAGAGAAATGCTTACTATTTTGGATTAAATTTAGAGGAAAGACTTCCTCTACAGGCATATACGAAGAAAACACCGTGAAAATAATAAGTTTCTGGGTTTCATTTGGTTTAAGAAAAATGGTGAAAGAAATTCAGAGTGAAAACTGCTTTGAATCTCTGTTTTATCTTGCATAATATTTAGAAATTAAGGATTTCTATATAGCCTGTGAGGTAGTGTTCAAGAACAATTAAGTTAAGAATAACAATTTAGCCTTGGGATAGGTACTTAAACAAAGTGAAGGTCTGGGTTTTAAATGGGCAGCCTACTTCCTTACGCACTTTCAAAAGCACTCTTACTCATTCTAAATGTTAGCAGAAGAGTGAATCATATTTTTTTGTCATTCATATTCAAACAGTACAGTAATAGTCTAATTTAAGGTCAACCATGTTAAGGAAGGCAGCCTTGCTTGGTTTTATTAGAAGTTTATTTTTTAGTGAGCATTTCAGAGCTTTATTTGAATAAGTTTGAATGAACCTTCACATTTTTAGTTAGAACATATTTTTGGTAAACAATCATTGACTCTTTGTATCGAATTGTAAATCGATGTAGTTTTATTATCTTTTGTCTATGTTTTCCTACTAAGATTTTTTAATGTGAAATCTGGAACATAGAAATAATTTCAGAAATTTTTATGTCCTTTAGAAAGAAGTGCACTTTTTTGATTCATTCTGGGCCCAAATAAAGCCAAGTATTTGCACTTGATAGAACCCTAGAGAAGGGAAAAAGCTCTATGTTGGTCTCTTTTAACACCCTGTGTAGATCACAAATTAATTATCCAGACAAGTAAACTCATGGAAAATATTTTTAGGAAAACCTTATTTTAAAAGCTAAGTGGAATTTTGCAGGAATTTTTACTGCATTTTTTACATTTTACATTTTTGCAATATTTCTATCTGTAAAAAATCTGTATTTCAACTCTTCATCTTTGGTCAGGCAGTTTTTCAATATTTTCTTTCAATAATATCCTATTGGCATGTCATTCCAGTCAGTAAAAAATTCCTTGTGGAAATTTTGTAGATTTAAACAACTAAAGATGATTCAATGCAGGTTTGAAATATTACAGTATGTTATGTTGCCAGTGCATAACCAAATTGTGTAAAAGTTTGAGACACTTGAAAGATGCCAGTTACACAGGCTCACTTAGTCTTTAATCACATTTGAGTGTTTTAGTTTAAACTGTGCTTGAGCTCATTTCTACATTTGTTATGCAACTATATAAATATTGTGTTCATCAGAAGAGGTCATGTAGATTACTGTAGTTTATTAAGTTGGTTACTGATTGATCAAGGAAATCAATTTCTAAGTTGATAGGTTTCCTTATTTTCTCAATGAAAATTAGAAACCTGAAGGTACAAAACAAAGGCTATTCTTGCATTTTTTCAGTGATTGTAGATGAGAATGATAGCTAGGAAGGGGAAAGGAAAGGGGATCTGTTGGTTTTAATTTTTTCCCTTTTTAAATTACCCAGTGTAGAATTTTTTAATAAAAAGGTGCATAAAATTGTGACGCTTGTGACTTGGTTCATAAACTTGTGTAACTTTCCTCACTGTGGGTTGGATCTGTGATGAAGCCCTGGTTTTCCCAAGGCTGATGACAAAACATAGGTGAAGTTATTCATAATTAAGCCTTACTCCAGTAAGAGCTTTTAAGAGTCAGCCCTTCAATTTTCAAATGTGAGCTTCGCTGAAATTCAGAATAGTTTCAAATTCAGGCAAGTTTCAGTTTCAAATCAAGAGGCATTCAATGCTAATAAGATCCAAGCAGAGGCTGACCACCTTGCAGAATAATATATTCAGTCAAATCACAAAGAGAAACAACTTTATAAAATTGTGTCCTGTCATGGACTGGTCATATTTTATGTCTGTGTGACCTTACTGTGATGCTTTTTAGTTTATCGTAGTGTGAGGGGGCCTCGCTTTTTAGTTTATCGTAGTGTGAGGGGTAGTTTAGTTTATCGTAGTGTGAGTTTTCAAGAGGCTATACCAATTCACTAATTCAGTAGTCATTTTCTTGATACCAGTGCATCTGTAACAATGGAACAATGCAGACTTCTGTTTTCAACCAACTGTAAGATTTATTGTATTTCTAGGTAGAGAGTTATCTTTTCTCTGACTAGATCAATATCTAACTCTCAGGTCAATAAATCCTGATTGAATCTCAACAGAAGTCAATAGCTACCTATTATGTCACCTAATAGACAAAGGTTTTGTGGGTGTTGGGTCTCAGAAGCGAAATAATGTTTGTGAACGCATATGTCAGAAGTTTTATTATAGGATTTCTTTAAATTTTATCTATATAACATCATCTTTTTTGTGTGTGTCAGACAGTTATGAAAACTGAGGTACACTTAATGCTATCGCAGACACATTTTCAATTTGCGATCTACTGTGGTTCCTTAGTCAGTATTCTATTTACCCAGAGTGCATTTAGACATTTTTTCTCCTATGCAGAATTTAAACTAGTAATAATTGTGAGAATAGATTGGGATTTTGTTGCAAGTACTAAACATTCAAAGAATTTGTAGATTTTTGTTTGTTAAAATGTTTTTTTCCAGAAAGTATTACAATAATATTTTGCTTCTAGGATTTTTCATTCAAAGACCTGTAAGGAAACCAATTAATAATATTTGTAAGGTATTTGTTGTAAGACATATACATATATATATTTACACTCTGATGTACTAAACCTAGCACTAAAGCAACTTCTAAAATGAAGAATTTTTGCTGATAGTATTTTACTGATTGTTGAATTTAATGATTTTGCTTTGAACAGACATTAGCTTGCGTGGCCACTATCATAACACATTAAGCAGAAACGGTTTCATCATAATTCAAGTACCTGGGTGTCGTGGTTTCATTTGGGATAGAGTTAACTTTCTTACTAGCAGCCCATCCCAAATCCAAAACATAGCACTATACCAGCTGCTGTTAAGAAAGTTAACTCTATCCCAAATGAAACCATGATGCTAGGATACATGAAAAACGTGTTTCAAATTTCCATATTGACACTGGTCTCATTGTATTTCATTTGAACTTTACAAACAAGCATACTTAAATACTGAGTAAGGTTGCAGTCTAACTTATAACCATTACTTATAAATTATGCTATACTATTATAAGGTCCTTAACGTGTTACGCATGGGTCAGTGACACATTGTGGTGAAGTGGAATGCTCATGGGTATGTAATGAGTAAGTATCACAGGGAGAAAAGAACCCAACCACCATGTAAATACTAGGTCTGTTGGCTAAGCAAGCTTTCTTACTAATAGATAATCTGAATTATATGTCTAGACCCTATCTGTCAATTGTAATTAAATTAATCAGCACAGGAAATTTTGTCTAAATGTGGAGTTTTTCCAAGATTGTATGTTGCATTCAGTTTTTTAATTAGCCAGACACCATTTTGACCCTCTTTGAAAGTTTTTTGTTTTCATTCCTGTAATCGTTGTCTCTCTTATCAAGATGATCTGCTTTGAAAAGGAACCACAATATTATTCAACATAATGGGCAACTGTGTTAATTATCTCCAATTATTTGGATACATTATCGTGAACTTATTAAAACACAAAAAGTTAAATTTAATTGCATAAAAGTCTAATTTAATAAGGGCAGATGAGAAATACGAAGTCAAGTCTGTGGCTTCATCTTTATTTTTCCTTCCATTATGAAGGAAGGTTTGGATTATGAGTGAAATATTAGCAGCTTTAACTTTTAGCTGTCTATTATTTTGTCATTTTCATTCAAACTGTAGATTAAATACATTTTTATGTAGGCCGGAAGGTGAGTGACATTACAAGAAGCGGGGTTTGATATTGGCAGTCAATACTATTTCTATTTTAAGAGTGGTATTTCCAAGCTCGTGAATATAAGTAGTTAGTTTTCAGATAGTTTTAAGCTCTTTCTTGTCAAATGGGATTTCCTTTGAGAAGATTCCTGTACTTAATTCCCATCTGCTATGCTCAGGGGTTACTGAATGCATCCCCTTTTTACTTGATTGTTTTGTTCATCTCATGTCATAAGGTTGTTACTTCTCACCGGGGATTAAATACACCTATAAGAAGTTTATATCTGAAGAAATCACACTTAATGAGTAATTTCCGCCCTTCCAGTATTTTTTTCCCGTGCCTTGTCTTCACACTCACATAATTTGCTTGGTTCTTCTGCTTGCCCACCTGACAAATAATCTGTTACAGAGAAGTCCTCAATAGCTAAGCAGTATTAAGTTATCTGTTAGTCATGTGTATCTGTATCTAGGTATGTTTCATAGCTATATTCAACTTTAATACTTCAATACTTCAAGTATTCATACCTCATCTCCAACAGTTTTATGTAGAAAAAAAATAAAAATCTTCAATCATGGAGAAGCAATTTCAGGAGAGGTCAAAACCACTCAGATAGGGGATTTGCTTGAAAAAATGTTTAACTACTTTGCCATCTGAAAATTCATAGGAACTTAGGTGTAATTTATACTTCAAAAGAAACAACTAGACATAGCATATTCATAAATTTTTTCTGAAAATTGAGGAATTAGCCCCTTTGTGAACTCTTTTCAGAATCTTCTCATTAAAAAAAATTGGCAAAATTTTCCTATTTTTCACCCTAGAATATTGACTTTTCTAGAAGCAGGATTAGATTAATGGAGAACTATAACTATTGTCCCGTCCCAAAACTAGGAAGGGTGATAGATTCTCCCTGATTAAAGAAGTAGATGAGGAAATCCGCAGAATGTAAATGTGTGTCAGTTTTCTGAACAGCCAAGCAAAATGTAGTCTGTAACATGAGGCTGGCAACTTTCAGGAAAAGAAAAAAAAAAGAAAAATAAAAAAAGAAAAATAGAGAAGGTGAGCAAGAATTTAGCCAGTAAAGAATTGGAAATAGCAATGATGCCTTTCACTGTGTTTTTCTGGAAAATAGTTCATGGTAAAGAAACCTGATTGCTTTGTTTTAAAAAATGGCAAGTTGTATCGAAAAAGATAACTGCTGTGTCACATGCCATTCTAGTTAAAAATACAGCAATAAGTAGTAGCAACAAAGTACATATTAAATGGCTGTGAACTGGCTGCCTGGGAGGTAGCAAAAAGTTGTCATCAAAGCAGAATCATCATAAAAGGAAGAGATTCCACCAGGGCTCTACAGGGATCAGTGTAAGACCAACTCTGTTCAGTTTCTTTCTGTGTGTATTAAAAGTAAAAATAGAAATAGTGCTGATAAATTTCTTGGATTATGCAAAAATGGCAGAATTATGACTAAAGATGAGAACAGCGCACTCTGTCAAAATAACCCAGATTGTTTGATAACCTGTGCCACTCAAAGCAATAAATGCAAAGTCCTACAATTACAACTGAGGAGTGTGGGACTGTATCCAGGACAACCATAATTATGTAAACTAAGAGTAAAGCAGCTCAAAATGGGTTCCCAAAGCAGTAATGAGCCAAAGAAAGCCCAGTACAACCCTTAAATAGATTCTTTATCTATTGTAAAAGATAAGGAAAGTTAAATTTACATCAGAGGTTGGTACTGGGAGGAGAGTTAGCATTGTTAAAATATCAATATTAATTTCATTTGTTGGTATTTTAAAAAAAATTTGGAAAGTTAAAAAGAGCAAAAAACACTACAAGTTATGAGTGGGAGAAAAAGCTTTACAGTGAAAAGTTTTTTGCTATTTAGTTTATCAGAAAGGTTTGTTTCATGAGAATATAGCAGTACCTTTAAAAGGAAAAATACTAGAACTAATGGTCTGAAAAAGGGTAACAAGAGTCAATGGTTTGAAATTGAAAGTGCACACTACCAAATAAAGGACAGACCTTTGACTTTATGATTAATGACTGGAATATTCAGTCAAGGAAACAGGTAGTATTTTCTACCTCTTGATCACTTCAGTTCAAAGTTACATGCTTTCAGGAGGATGTGCTTTAGCCAAAAATCAAACAGCAAGGTTCAGTATAGCACTAGTTCAGTTAATGGCCTGAGTTCTGCGGAAGGTCTGGTGGTCCCATCTGGCTTTGAACAGGGAATCCATTAGATAAACAATTCACTATTAAGCTTGAATATCTTAATTTTTTGAAAGAATGTGTTTTGACTGTGGCTGTATAAGGTTGGGTAAACTATACTAAAAATCTAAGCTACACTTAGATTTCTTTCCAAGGGGAGGATTGTTGCTTAAAAAGAGTCTAAATTTTGAAGATTTGAATGATTACAAACACTGTATCTAATTAAGTGTTATGTCATGTAATGTGTTTGGAAAAAAATACTGCTGTGTTAAATAGAAAAAGAAACAGCCAGGTTTCTGACTTCCCATGACTCTGCTGCCCAACTCAGGCTACCAAGTGGAGGCTGCCTCCCACTGGCTTCTTTTAGAGAATCTGAAAATATTTTTGGAAGCTGAAGATCACTTGTTTTATTATAGTCCGGCTCATGCCTGTTTTGTGTAGATGCTTATGTAAGCTGGTTTTCTTTGACTAGAAAATGTTTGAAGAACTGATGCTGTATGTCTTGCTGGACCCAACTTAATCTAATGACTCTGTATTTTACTTTAACATTACTATGACAGAAGCACATCATTCTGTTCCGTTTCCACTGACTGTTTCTGTTAAAATATATTTCCATCCTGTCTGTACTACAGTCTGACAACTATTTTAATCACCATGATTAACTCTTCTCTGCTACTTACAAACACAGAAAAAAAGGTATTTATACACAGTACTTCAAGTTGCAGCCATACAGCCTGCCAGATACCACTGGAGTTGTACAAATAAACGCAGGTTTATGGTCCCACCTGAACAGTGATCCTCAGACAATAGACCCATGTCTACACAGCTCAAAAGAACAAATGAGAAGACATCTGTACCTTTACAGCCTTATAAAGCCACACTGGACAGAGGTTAGATAGAAGAGTTAAGGTTGTGATTAGATAATGAGATCTGCACCAAAAAAAGTCAATTTTGTTTAAATGTTTAATTTTCTGAAAAGTTTGATGCAGGTGTTTGGGCCAAAGTGAGAAGTCGATGTTTACAGGAATGACAACAATCACAGTGGAATAAAACAATTCATTGCCACTAAATCCAGAAAATATCTCTTCCATAGCATAGTGATTTGGAAGTAGCAGCAATCTGAAGACAATGGGACAAGTACAACACTTCAGAGGAAAAACATCCCTGATAATAGTGTCCTGCTGATTAAACAAGCCTTCAAGAGGCTGAGGAAAAATGTACTTTAAAAAACTGTGAACCATATTAACTGAAACAGGGGTGGCAAACCTGACATCCATATATATATGCTTTAACTATTGGCAAGAGAAAAAATGACTGCTTCCTGCTCAAATAGGGTGGCCACTTGCTATGGTATTTCTATAACAAATAGTCCTTTGATTTGCAGTAATTGCATATGGCAGATTAGAGTTTCTTGTCTGCTTTCTGGGAGGCAGCATGGCAACGAATTCTTAATTTAATTCATTTGAATATGCTTTACATTATGAAAACAGTGGAAGGTGCTATGATTACATTTGGCATCCATGCAGTTGCCACAAAAACTGGTGTATTTTCCACTCATTCAGTGAAGCTTTCTTCAAATTCCTTAATTCGGGAGGCTTCAGCACAAGACTTCTTCATTTTGTAAATTCATGCTGTTACTCATCAAGATTTTTGAGAAGGCTTTATTTACTAATAGTAAATTGAATAGATGGGGTGGTTTTTTTTGTTTTCCTGGAGGTATCCATTGTAATATAATCAATCTGCTTAACCCTCCACTTCTTTTAATACCAAATGAACACTATTCTAACTGAGCTTTAAATAAAAAACACCTTACTACTTTCTTTTTAAAATATACTTATTTTTCAGCAGTATCTATTTTATTACAGCAGTTGTGTTTCAATGTTGGATTCTTTATTTCAGTGATATTTTCCTTTAAGAAAGGGCATAGTGTCTTTCAGTACGATAATCATGACCACAGAAGAAAATTGACCATTAATTGTAATTTCTAGTGCTTTGACTTTTAGCCATGAAATGTCAAGTGATGTCCCTGTAAAGGAACGTAAAGGAACAAAATGTATAATGTTAGTTATGTAAAGCAGATCTGCTTCAAAGGCCTAGATTAAAACCATCTATGTTATAGAAGCATTCAGAATGCCGGAGTATGACCAAAATTTCTGTATTTCACATTTTTTTTACTGTGACAATTTGAACTAAATCACAAAGCCAAGTAAAATCTATTAAGAGTTCTAAATTTGAAGTTTATTTTGAGGTTTTAAGAAAAAACAACTACATCTGCTGACTTGCACTTGCTCAGTATTTGACTTAAAATGCAAAAACCACAAAAACTGTACTTCTTTCTCTAAAAGGGATGTGTCTAATTCTTTCAAGGTAGAATAATATTAGATTTTGAAATATATTTTAATATATACAATATATTCAGAATATTAAGTTACAATAAAATAAGCTAACTGCATATCCTAAAGCAAAGCAGTGATAAAAATAGAGCTTTTATTCACAAAGTAAAAATAATATTGTCAAAATTACCATCTGCAACAGTAATTAGTAAAATCACACATTTAATTAGTTATTAAATAGATAATTAAAATTATACTTGAACCATTTAGTAGTTGTGATCATGACAAGACAGATATATAAGAAACTAGAATAGGGGAGATTTAGTATGACCTACTAGCCCTTCAGAAAATCTCTAGTGACAGGGCTCATGATCCAACAACAAAATGGAAATTTTCCCATTTGCCCACGACAAACTAATTTGTCATTAAGGTGTTTTCTTTTGTGGTTTTGTTTTTTTTTTTTTTCCCACTAGCTAGGAAATCTTTGAGCTCAAAATGTTAAAATGAACCCTGGTTTATTCTAGGAAGGTTTCATTCACACATCATGCAGGAGTAGGCTGTAAGAGAAAGCTGGCTAAAATTCTGTAGTCGTTACTGAATCTAAAATAAGTTTTTATTTTGTATAAATAATAAGATAAATTACTTCAAGTATACCAGACTGTCAGGTAAGTATGTATTTAAATACTTCGGTAAATGCATAGTTAGGCATTTGACTATGGCAGACATTTTCTTAATATTTCTCTGCACTTCAGTTAAAAAGTCTTGATTTTTACAGTCTCATTTACAGTTGAGCCTTCTGTTGCAGCTCTTCTTACATGCAAGTAAAATGGTTCTTCACAGAATGCTAAAAAAGACAACATAACACATTGTCAGATGCTGCAGAGCATAGAAGTATCTTAAAGAAAACTTGGGAAAAAAAAATAGGAATTGACTGCATTTCAGTATCAGGAATGAATTTGGAGAGCCTGACTGG
The DNA here is from genome assembly GCF_000708025.1 of Charadrius vociferus. Taxonomy (NCBI): domain Eukaryota; kingdom Metazoa; phylum Chordata; class Aves; order Charadriiformes; family Charadriidae; genus Charadrius; species Charadrius vociferus. The sequence goes on along the minus strand of NW_009647939.1, from coordinate 708,507 downwards.
AGAAGGAAGTAAAACTTGCCAAAAATAAAATTACTTTCAGGGCTTTCTCGAATCCAAAGGCGTTGGGTAAAAGGAAAGAAAAGAAGTAGACATCTCAATCTTTTTCCAGAGCTTGACATCTCAATGTTCTCAATCAATTTTATCTGATGTTTTGAGGATAAATGCAGGACCGTCATGAATAAATTTTGTGATTGCAAAAAGTTGTAAGGAATTATCAGTACAGAGGAAAAAAGCTTATGTCTTTGAGGGCAAGAGCAAGAAGAACATCATGAAAGTTTATAGTATTATATAGAATCATAGAATGGTTTAGGTTGGAAGGGACCTTGAAGATCATCGAGTTCCAAGCCAGCTGCCATAGGCAGGCCTACCTCCCATCAGACCAGGTTGCTCAAAGCCCCATCCGGCCTGGCCTTGAACACCTCCAGGGATGGAGCTTTCACGACTTCTCTGGGCAATCTGTTCCAGTGCTTCACCACCCTCAAAGTGAAAAATTTCTTCCTAATATCTAATCTAAATCTACCCTCTTTCAGTTTGAAGCCATTCCCCCTCATCCTATCACTACACGCCCTTGTAAAAAGTCCTTCCCCAACTCTCCTCTAGGACCCCTTTAGGTACTGGAATGTGGGAAATTGGCTAGCTGAGAAGGGTAACATAGATATGATCCAGCTGGCCGAGCAGGAGCTTGGGGAACATCGGACCCAGTTCCTGTGATTGCTAATTGGCAAGGGCACCCTGACCCTGACTGCAGGTGCTACACGGTAATGAGAAGCCTGGGATTACTCAGGCATGGAAAAAGAGGGAGTAGCTGCATGGGAGAAGAAGAGGTAACTAACCACAGATAAGGAGCTAAGGGCTGGATTGATGAACCAATCAGAATGCTGTATTATGGAAACATGTATGTATTAGCTAATTATAAAAGACAGTTGTGCTATTCAATAAACGAAGCTTGCTGATTGCTCATATTGAGTGTCCATGTCTTCCCCCGTCGCAACACTGGAAGGCTGCTATAAGGCCTCCCCAGAGCCTTCTCTTCTCCAGGCTGAACAGCCCCAACTCTCTCAGCCTGTGCTCCTAGGAGAGGTGCTCCAGCCCTCTGATAGTTGTTGTGGTGTAACCCCAGGTGGCAGCTAAGCACCACACAGCTGCTTGCTCGCTCCCCACTGGTGGGATGGGAGAGAGAATCAAAAGAGTAAAAGTGAAAAAACTCATGGGTTGAGATAGAGACAGTTTAATAGGGAAAGCAAAAGCCATGCATGCAAGCAAAGCAAAACCAAGGAATTCATTCACTACTTCCTATCGGCAGGCAGGTGTCCAGCCAACTCCAGGAAAGCAGGGCTCCATCACACCTAACAGTTACTAGGGAAGGTAAATGCCGTGACTCCAAATGTGTCCCCCCTCTTCCTTCTTCTTCCCCCTGCTTTTATTGCTGAACATGGTGTCATATGGTGTGGGATGTCCCTTTGGTCCGTTGGGGTCAGCGGTCCCAACTGTGTCCCCTCCCAGCTTCTTGTGCGCTCCCAGCCTACTCACTGATGGGGTGGTGTGAGAAGCAGAAAAGCCCTTGACTTTGTAAGCACTGCTCAGCAGTACCTAAGACATCCCTGTGTTATCAACATTGTTTTCAGCACAAATCCAAAACGTAGCCCTGTAGTAGCTACTATGAAGACAATTGACTCTGTCCCAGTCAAGACCAGTACAATGGTAAAGGCCATGTTGCAGGACTGTTTATAAGACTACCTTCACAATGCTCTTATTCATATTGTTTAGTTTTAGTTAGTCCTGTGAAGAGCAGGGGGTTGGGGTCAATGATCCTTATGGGTCCCTTCCAACTCGAGGTATTCTATGATTCTACAGTAATGCTGGTCTCATTAATGTGGAAGAGTGATTGGAGGAGAATGTCCCGAGTATATTAGTCAATCATAGATGATTCACTAGTGTCATGTAATCTGGAAAAACAAACAAACAAACAAACAAAACAAACTTGTAATTACAAAATGTGGTGACAAAATCTCATCTGGAATGTAAGTAGGTTTTTGGTCATCTATGGTCAAGGAAGATAAATTCAAATTGGAAAATGTGCCTTCCAAGCCTGTAGAAATTGTCAAAGGAAAAAAAGACAATTCATGGGATTTAGACATGAATAAAGTTAGGCAAGAAGTTAGAAGAAAAAGTGTCTTCTAAGAGAACCTTTCATGTAGGAAAACACATAACACAGTTTTAAGATGAAAATAGGTATGACTAAACTTGGCAGGCCAGAGGTCCAGAGCTGTATCCTTCTCAGCTCCATTCCAATAGATCTAAACCTCCATATGTTGTACATGATTTTTGACAAAGCAGTCAAACTTCTACAAAAATTCTTCAGTTAATACCATAAAAAGGGTGAGGTGTCCCCGTAATGATGTATACATCTTGCATTTTTTTTTCTTGCATTACTTTCTTAGTAAAGATGAACAAATATTAGAAACAGAACTGAAAAGTGCTCAGTTAACAGGGTCACAGTGTTGCCTAAAAAATAGGAGGAAAAATTAAGGCTATGTTTAAGTTTAAAAGGCCTGTGACAGTTTTCTTTTTTAGTTTCTTTGCTCACCGTTTTAGACAGGGAGATGTCTTCCTTAATATGAACTTCCTGTCTTCTTGTGGGATGTATAAGGGACCCTGCCACATGTACTGAAGATACTCAGGGACAATTCCTACTTTAAAAGGAACTGCTGGAGCATTTCGTATTATCTTATTGGAAAAGGCAACCAAGAAAGTTCTCCTTACACCTTTTGGGCTCATTGGAGGAATTTGAAATTATGTATGATTTTAGTGCTATACTGCCAGAACAATTGGTGGAGCTGCTAGTGACAAGGATAGAGCATTAGGGTCGGCACAGTAGTTACATACCTCATACTGATGATATAATTTTAGGCTGGATGGATGTATGTGCAGCCAAGAAAAGAGAGAGAACTAAATCTTCTGTTATCTCCTGTCTTTTAGCACCAGTCTTTTTATTCTAAACTTTGGAACAAGTTTTTGTAATTAAAAACTTGCCCATTTTCATTTACTCAGTTTTCAGAAAAGAGGAATCTGATGCAAGTGGGAGAGATCAAATGATTAGTCATCCACAAATCCTTATTAACTGTCTACAAGCATTGATTCAGTACCATAACCCTTGAAGCAAAAAGGAAGAGGAAAGTAATTGTAATTCAGAGGAATTTCTGTTTGTTTAGTTTAAAAGTGTAAGTGACTAGTGTAATTATGAGGGTTGTACAGAAGACAGATGTTCCACTACGACAAATTTGGTCTGTTTCAAAAAAAAATGGATTTGAAAAAAAAAAAAAAAGAATCCCATGCTCCTTGATGCATATACGTGAACATTAAATGATCCAATAAATTTTGTTTCAATGTGAAAAACTGAAGCAATCTATTTGAAAAATATGAAATCAGGGCATTTTAATACTTTCTATCTTCCTATTTTTCAGCAAAATGAAATTTCAGAACAGTAGTACCTGATTTTGTGAACAATATTAATTTTGTTGAAATGGCTTATTTAAGTTATATCAGTTCCTTTTACCCAAATTTCCAGTATCCAATATCCATAACTTTCTATTATAGTAGGTATAAATTGCTGTTAATTTCAGTATATCATGGTGAAATTTGTGAAAAAAGATCTGTTTCTAACTGTGTCGTTTAAAGGAAAAAAACACTGATGAACTAAAATGGACTTGTATACTATTTTTAGCCAGCTTGTTCAGAATCTACGTTTCTGATTAAAAGGAACTTGCAGTGCAAAAGTGTGTTAAAATCATTCTGAATGCTCATGGATACTTTAAACTATTATTCTTTGTCAATAGTTCTACTAGTTATGTGTAATTTGTTTTCAGAATAGCATGGAAACAATGGTATAAGCTACATGAAAATTTCCACTTCGTATGTAATAATGGCTAAATGGTTTTACTGAAGAAATGCCAAGAAAGTGATTTTCAAGTACAACAAAAGTTGTGTTCTGGAAATTACTTTTTGCATCATCTGAGGCTGTCGGAATCTAAACCCTTGAGAATCATGCTGTACAGCAGGTCGTCTAGAAGAGCAAGGCTCTTCTTAAGTTGTTTTGTGTTAATGGATATTATATGTTTAAAATTTACCCAGAAGAGTCCAAAACCAAGTGAGGCTAAAAATTTAGGGTTTTGAAAATTTAATGATAATAAATTTAGCATTTCAGGTGTTTATTTATTTCTGTGTAACTTGCTCCAGTCTATCAATGTCTTTATGTACTGGTGACCCCAGAACTGGACTCGACACTCCGGATGTGGCCTCACCAGTAGTAAGCAGAGGAGAAGGATCCCCTTCCTCGACCTGCTGGCAATGCTTTTCCAAATGCAGCCGGGGAGTCTGTTGCCCTTGTTTGCTGCAAGGGGACATTGCTGGCTCATGTCCAACTTGAGGACCCCCTAGATCCTTTTCTGTAAACCTGCTTCCCAGCTAGTCTGTCCACAGCATGCATTGGTTCCCTGTCACAAGACTTGACATTTCCCTTTATTGAACTCCATGAGGTTTCTGTCAGCCTGTGATCAAAGAAATTAGCAGGGGCTAATTTACAGGCATCATCGTATGTGAAAAATATCCCATAACTGAAACTGAGGCCCCAGGGTCGACTGTTCCTACTTTGTTATAATCTTTGCTTCTGCACGTGTAATTGACTAAATGTTAAAAAAAAGTCTGATGGTGATGGATAGAAATAAATAGAATTTTAGGATCACTCAACTTTAATATCTCTGTACTATAGTAAAAACAATAACAGCTTATCTTTCACTTTGCAGACAAGTATTAGGTAAATCAAGTTTATGAACATAAATGTATATCACTGACGTGTATCAAATAAGAAAGTATAGATTTTTGAGATTTGTCAAATAAGAAAGTTTGGGGTTTGGGTAGTTTTAAGAAGTATGTCACATTTTAATTCAGAAATTCACTTTTCTTAAAAAGGAATTTGTGTCTTCTTCAGTGGGGTAAGAGTTCGCATTCATTCACATTTCTATTAAGTGGCTGTTTAAACAGTTATAATGTATGAGAAAACACAGGAGTTTTTGCAATGTACGTTTTGGCTAGGAATGTTATGTAAGTTGAATTAATTATTTATAAGTATAATAGTTGGTTTAATATATATGATTTTAATTTCTTCATATCCTCAAGGAATTTGGTTGTTTAGCAGCAACTGACATTGTTACATATATATATATAGTTACACATATATATATAAAGACCACAAACAACTAACTGATTGTAGAAAAGCTTTGCATTTCCAGAAAATCTGCCTTTCCCAAAAATAAAGGTTATGCCCAGCCTTTTCTCATGCTACAACAAGCTAATCCTGATCTTTCTTTTGTTTGTTTTCTTTCCATCACAGGAGTCATCAGAACTGCCTTGCACAACATGGACAGGGAAGCCAGAGAGCATTATTCCGTTGTCATTCAAGCCAAAGATATGGCTGGGCAGGTCGGAGGGCTGTCAGGGTCAACAACTGTAAATATCACACTCACTGATGTCAACGACAATCCACCCAGGTTTCCTCAGAGTATGTACCATTTCAGCATATAATTGATTTGAAAATCATGTTGTTTTTTGGTGAAGAAGCTATTAGTGAAATCCAGTTAATATTCGAATTCATGGGGAGAAGGCAGCTCGGGAAGTGTTTGGATTCACCAATATTTTTCAGTTTTACATTGTTTTCAGATGAAACACAGAGGTGGCACAGCTAGAATATTGAAACCAGTGAAGATTTCTTTCCATTGAACACTGAGTAAGAACGAGATGGGTGACAAAGGAGTACTCTTGTCATATATGGGTTATTCTCCAGTCCTTTTTGAATCTATATTTCAATAACTGTGTGATTTTGTTCCCATGGCAGACAACAACAAAAGGTAACACATTAAAAGATTGAATCCAGCATGCCTTTGGCTGCTTCCATACACATCTATCGATTTTTTTCTTCTGTTTCTTTAGCTATAGCCATGCGAAATTTTAAGATCAGTTTTTACATTACAGATGATCAAAACCTAAGCTGTTTCTTGCTGTTGTTGAGCTACGGTGGAGTCTGCCTTCATTCTGGTTAAATGAATTGTCGGTGTTGATGCCAAACTGAATGTTCTGACATGCATATATGGAAAGCATATGCTAGAATACTCTTAGAATATCTTAATATGAACACTAATCGGAAGTTCATTTCTATCCAACTCATTGTGTGCACATTGATTTGACACAGCAGCTGGAATCTTGTAGGAATTCTGAATTCAGTTGACAATTTATTTAAAAGTCTTCTGGAATGTAATTGCATAGCTAAACCTACTTTCCTTTGCAGATTGGCTCAAGGCCAATAAGAATATTGTAATCTGGACTCAGCCATTGCATGAGCCCTTGTAGAACATAATGGACTAGTAGCTATAGGTACATCCACTGGGAAATGTATTAAGCTGTTTGAATGAGAAGATTTATAAACAATAATAGAGATTGCAAAGCTCTGGGGAAGAACAAAGCTCCCTGGCAATACACATTATGTAAAATCTGGTCAAGCAGTAAGAAGGCTCATTAAAAGTCTTGTAGAAATGAATATTTTTTCTGTGCCTCACAAACACATAAAAACATAAAGCCTTTGAAACATAGACTTAAATAAAGTATATTTGGTTTTATGTTCCACAGAATTGTCATTGCATCCATCACTCTATTTAATACTTCCTAACTATTGGAAAGGCAAAAGGTAAGGCATATCTTTGAACAAATATGACATCTAAAATGTCCTAAGTTTCCTGAAAACTCAGAGGCAAATGGATCCCTCCTTTTTAGGTTTCAAGAATTGGCCTCTTTTTATTTTGAATGGAAGGTTTGGGATATTAAACTGACTGGCAGGCAGAACTGTACGTTGGCACATATATTTCTTTATCTGTATTAATATTTTTTCAGAAATGGGAGAAATATAAAATGTTCAGGTTATATTCCATATATTTGAAGGGATTCTAATAATTGCAAAAAATAATATTGAAAACTACAAAACATCATTTCACATTTAATGGAAACAAATTATTTAACAAAGCAAGGTTAAAAAGAAGTATTTTAACATTTATCGTTTTTAAGAGAAAATATTAATCCTAGAACAAGTCTTGTAGAGTACAAACATTTGCTTTGTCTTTCCTTACACAGGATTCCTATACCACAGTTACGATTGTAGCATTGCTTTTTAACTCCTTTTCAACAAGTATAATTTAAACCCTTTGCAAAAGATTGGTAGCGATATGTTAGTAATACAAAATGAAAGTATAGATGATCTAAAACCAGGCTATCTTAGCATCAAGAACTATTACAATAATACACGAGTATTGCACTAATAGATATAACTTCACTGTTTATTTTTCTTCTCCTTTCTTTGGATGCCATGATTTTCAGTTAAATTTCTCTTCAATTTCCTTATTAGACGGAATGCTAAATGAGACTTACTGAGGCTTGTCACATTCAGAATTGAATTCAAGGGAAGTGCTAACCAAAACTGCATATGTCAAGTGTGTAACCCTTGGGACAGGCCGAGCCTCAGCTAAACCGCTTTTGGTTAGTTTCCTTTTCTCCGTTACCATACTTGTGAGTTTTAAATCTGACTCTAACTATATGAGTACTTTACTTGAACACATGCTGGGAAGTACATCTGATTGACGCTTTCATTATTTGTTTTATGTAGAAATATGCTTTAATGTACATATTTAAAAGATCGTATCTTTCTGGCTTTGGTAGATCAGTGTTCATTAGAGATGCATGTGAAGTAATGTATGCAGGATTTGTCCACCTTAAAGGAACACTTTTAAAATCTATTTAAAACTTAGAAATAGAGGTTGTAAATACATCTACTTAAATGAATTTACTGTGGTTTTTTCTGTACTCACTGTAAATATAGCTGACTTTCTTTCAAAGAAATTACTAACAGAAGAGCTACAGTTTTGCGAAATATCAAAAAGTCTAGGAGGAAGAATATGAAATTTTATTGCATAATTTTATCAGTGTGATGGTTGCCGCTCTGAAATACATGGTAGTAGTAATCTGTGGAACAGGAAACATAGCTGAAAAATTCTGCTTGCAAAACACAGAAGTATGTCCTGAAACCTCAAATACATTTTGCTTATCAGTTACTTTAGTGCATCTCATACAGTACTGATTTCTTTCTCTTCTTTAGAGAGTCCAGTTATAAATGAACTATCTATTTAATATAAGCTGACAGACAATGCTCTGCCTGGGAAGATTTTTGCTTTTCAATAATCAGCATCCCTCAGTCCTTGTTAGTTTTACCACTGATGGGATCCACTTTGTTGATAGCTGAGAGCCCTAATTTCATAGTCATAAATTTATTTCAGTAATCTGATAGAAAATGCTCCATCTACTGATGACACTGTTATCAGCCTTGAGTTACATCAGATTTTTCTGTGTACTTTTCTTTCATTAATTCTCTTTGATCTTGTTTAGGATTAATAGATTCTGCATGTTTTGCTTTGTTTAGGATGAATAGATTTTGATTGCGTCAAGATCATCACACCAGGCAGATACTTCCACTCACGTTTTGTACATCAAGTGCTAACGATGGACAGTGTGTAGGAGATCTTTAGTTATTGTGTTTAGAGTCTAATTTTATGAGGAAATTATTTTCCTGATACCCCATTTCTAGATTTTGTTGTTTGATACATCTAACTCAGTTCTTTAGGATAAAGCACAATTTAAATACAATTCGTGGCTTAAAACATTTTTAGAAAGCTTGATTGTTGAAGCTTGTTTTTTTCATGGCAGTATATAGACATAATGTGAAATTATGCATATGCGTAATTAGTTTGGCTTCACTTTTTACGATGTCATTATGTGAAAAGTACACAGCCACATTTAAATAGGAATGTTGTATGAATACACTACAGTTAGTTCTGAAAAAGTAAGCTCACATCCCAGAAGTAGATATTAATTCTGGTTTGTGCTAGTGAGGTGTCTATTATCTGGTCTTGTTAATATAATTCATTAGCTAATTAAGTGCAAAGGTGTCTGCTGTTCATTTTCTTTTAGAATTTGTACTCCAGTATGGTCCTTTCCATATCCACGCTCACACGTAGTACATCCAGTTCCTATGATCCCCACATGTAACCATCAGCATCCTCTCATTCCCCGTCTGCCATGCATTGTAGTGTTGTCCCATCCTCCTGCGGTCACTAGTCCAGAGCCATCTGCCTGCTGATTGACCACTTGGCTGCTGCCAAATGAGACGAGTAAAGCAGAATTTTCTCTGATTTTCTTTTAGCAGGTGTTTCTCCTCGATTCAACCAGTAATTTTTTAAAGGCTTACAGATTACGGAAGTTGTGTGTCCTCAGGAAACACAGATTTGAAACAAAACAAGGACTTGATAACTGGTTTGGCTTAAGATTGCTGACATCTGATCAACTGCACCTTTATAAATTAGATTTTGTTTATACGTAGTAATAAGTTTCCCGTTCGTCGTGTTGTTTATGTGGTGATGATGATGAGTCCAGCAATAATCCAATGACCAGGGAGTATTAGGAAGCATTTAATTCCAGAAACTGTTCTACATATAAATGTTGTTTATTTAATAAGATTATTTTTTTTTAATTGTCATTATAGGAATGTCTTTTTACTATTTCATGCTACAACACTTACTGCCTTTGTGCCTATTGCCAATAGCTGCTAGCTACAATGTACTAAAGGTAAAATGTATTGTTCCAAGTGTCAGTTATTGCTGAAGAGATGCTTAGGTCTCTGTAAGACCTTAAATCAGTCTAGAGGGACATGTAGAAAGTTGATTTAAAGCCAGATTTGCAGACAACCCTAATATTTTGTTCTTCAGAAGATATATTCCTGCATATAACTTTATTTCCTTTCTTCAAAAGTGAAGTTACTATCCAGGAAATTTTATTTTAGTCTCATTTTTCTCATTCATGTGTTCCACAGACAAATTTTTTTGTACTACCATGTTCACTGTTCATTTCTGCAGATGGTTCACAGTTTAGGATATGCTTTTCTAGAATTATAGTTTACATATTACCAACAACTTTTTACCATATATGTGTTTCCAGGATATCTGAAGGAATATAGATTATCATCATACTATTTGATTATTCTTTCCAAGTGTAAGATTTAGGGTGGGTCATTCTTCCTTCCTAGCCGTTACACAAAGTCGACATCAGAGACAGCTCTTTGGGTAAACAGTAGAGAGGATGAGACCAGTGTGCTTGATCAATCTACTGAAAGGCAATTATTAATATCTCATTAAAACATAAAATTAGTAACATATATGCACATGCCAGGGGAAATGCAAGGAAATTAGATATTTCTAGGTGATAAGGAAATACAGCAGCCTATATTAGTTTATTTTATTTCCAAAACAGGTATTACTTCAAAATTAAAGGTAGCTTCTTTTCAATACTGTTGTGAAATTGAGTCAACACAATGAGATTTAAAGGGTGGGCTCTCATGAGAAAATTTAAGGGCTGTTCAAATAGAATTTCTTTGGCTGCACTCTTAAAACACCTCTGGTTAATACTGAGAGTTTTCGGCAAAACTGAATTCTTGCCCAACATGCTAATCTCAGCTAACTTGAGACATAAAGATTAATCCAGAACCTTTTAGTATATAATTAGGAAATATCAAATAACAGGGGAACTTTGATATACAAAAGACATAGAAGTAATTACTTCTAACCTAGAAACTCTAGATGTTAGAGCTGATCAGATGTAAACAGTATTTCAGTATAGACTTTTAAAATTTTAGTGGTATCTACATAAATCAGGTTTTAGTTATTTGTGCAAGAAAAGAAAGGTAACAAGATTTTCTTTTGTTAAGGACATTGTTAGGACTGTTTAAAATTGCTGTAAAAATCTGGCAATGCATTTCATGGGGTGTATACATTTCTTTGTTAAAGAAAACAGCTATTAAAATTGGTTATAGTACTCATTCACATAATAGTCACAAAACATAATTTTGGTGCTAACAACTATTTTGCTTCTCTCATATTGTTAAAGGCAGAGAATTTCTGCAATTAATTGTGTTTATAAGGTGTGTGTGTTCAGGTTCCAAAGTGATTGACCAGTGGGTGACATTTGTGAGTACGGTTGGTGTTCAGTGTACTGATTTTCTGCCTTTACAGGGAATCATCACAATTAAATCTCCAAGTCCCCTGACCTTAATTGTTCTTTGTTTAGAAATAGCTGAAGCATCACATCAGAAACTGAATGTGGGGTAGGTAAATATGAACTAGCAAGCTTTCATTTCTGTCAATTTTCAGAACGTGAGTTTCCTTCTGACTCTGACAGCCAGGAGCCCGTGTAAAGGGGAAAGATGCTTGCATTACCTGGTGAAGGTGTGTGACTTGAATGCGTCAGGCCAAGAGACAACGGCTGTTAGTCTTAAACATAGGAGAAATATGGTGCTTTTTTGATTCTGCAGAAGGTGCTGCTGCACAAGGACAATTGGCTCTTTAAAAAGCAGCTAGAATCAATAATGTCCTGAGAAAATGGGCTGTTAAGAGGGACAAGGATCAGTGATCCGAGTGATCTTCTAAAATTTCTCTTATGTTGTATCTTTCTAACATGCTAGAATCAGTCATTAATCTATGATGTGCTTAAAGATGTTGAGTTGTGAGATGAAGAATACATTACTTAAGAGATTGTGATGTTCATTAAGTATCTAAGAGAGTTAAGATATAAGAAATAAAGTATATATATCTTAGAGTAGTATATGCTTCCATAGACTGGACAAGTATTTTGTGATGTGGTTTGTTTAATTGTCTTCTTTTTCTATTTGTTTGTAAGAAGGTTGATATGTTCTCATATTTGTACAATATTTGAAGTTAAAGCTACAAAATTGTTTCATTTACCGTTGAAATCTGACATATTATTTAACAGTGTTTATCACATAGGAAGTCTCATGATATTCTGTTTCCTGAGCAGGATAAGGTGATTCCCATAATCAGATTTTTACTGTAAAAATTAAAGGAAGTAAATGTAACACTTTGGAAGAGTGTTTAGGTATCTGATTTAACAAGATAATAATTCTTTTAACAAGAATTCATGACAGAACTTGAGCACAGAACTGGTTATGGAATCAAATATAGAGGGAAGCTGGGATGGGCAAAAATATATTTATGTCAAAGTCTGACTAAATATTTCTGTAAAATATGTGTTCTGTATACTGAGCTTTAATGCTGGCTGTATGCATCAACTTTAATCCTAACAGTAGGATGGGATCTAGCAGTGTTTTTTATTTCATTTAATTGAATATTTTCTATGATTATTTCTATGTACAAGGTAGATTATTAGTTACATATATCATACTTATCAAAATTATTTTGAAATGTTCTGGACAGATTTTTTTTTTTTTTTCTCTAAGGGTTCTGAATGAGGCAGTAGTGGTTTGGAGAATGAGGGGGATTGTTTTGTTCGTTTTGTTTGTTTACTGAGTGGAGAATTGGGAGCGGGACTGTTCCATTTTAAGGGTTGTTCTTCAGAACTGCCTTCATTTTCCTGTCCTTTATGATGCTGAACCCCAATGGGAGCACAAACCTAGCTGTGCTAATGCCAGGGAAAAACAAACAAACAAACAACAAAACCAAACACAGTCCAAATGGAGCGTATCCGTTTTACAGGTGTTGCTCTTGCTCTCTGCTGACCCAGTCTGCCTGATGTAGCTGTGGCCCCCCTGTAAATTGCATAGAATATGCTCAACACAGCACAGCTCTAGAGACTGCTACAGGTCCTGCCCAACCATTAAGTTGCTCATTAGTGATGATTATTGAGTGTGTATGTTGTTTTTCCCGTGCAATTTACATAGAAAATGTGTATTTGGTTATTCAACACCTACAGGAAAGTACTGAATCTGAAAATCCAGAAAATCTAGTTTCTTTCGGTTTCTTTCTGTTTCTGCTTTTACCCATGAGTGGCATAAACTTCACACTTTTTACAAGAAATCAGAATACTTTTGATCTCTGAGAATTAGTCAGAAAGTTGTCAGGTACTTTTAGTTACTGTCTGTAAAGGCAAAGTTGCATAGAGCATAAATTGAACTCTTCACTGATTATAATCTCAATCACAAACATAACTCCTGGTGTGCACTGAGATGTAAAAATCAGGGGCATGGGGATGTACAAGTCTTCTTCTAGCCAAAAGAGTCTATTGCATCTAAGAAGAATGTTTTTTACTAAATTGGCTCAAGAGTGTTACATTCTCCAGAGTTTAAAGGCAAGCAAAATGTCTGAGTTTTGAAGATTGTTTTAGTGTCATATTTGCAAATAAGAGATAACTTCACTTACACTTCAAATATGTTTAGAAAGTGCAAAAGGGTTTGTTGTTTTGGTTTGGGTTTTGGTTTTTTTTTTGGTGGGGAAGAAGAATAAGCCAAACAGCATCTTGAAAAATTCTTCCTTAGTCTATCTGTATGAAAGGGATGTTGTCATCAAAAAGAATATTCAGAACAAAGACGGTAGATACAAAATTGACTGAGCTTCTGGAATCATAGAAGTTATTGTATTCATAATGATGATGGATTAAAATTGGTTTTATTATATTAAAAATAAACATAGTGAAGAAGGATGTTGCAGATGTTCAAGAAATACTGTGAGAAATGGACTTCTAAAAACCTGCAGTCTTAAAAGAGAAATTCAGAATAATCATTACATGTAATGAAAACAAGCAGTTCTGTGAATGAAGAATAACTTTGTAGTGGGCCACCGAGCAAGTTCGAGCATAGACCACAGTTGGAGGTGCACTTTAGTTTTATCAAAGTGGCAGTAAAATGTGAGACATAACTACACCAATACCAGGAACGTAGATTCATGTGGGACCTCCAGAAGGTCATCTGAACCAAATCCCTGCTGAAGGCAGGTTTAGTTGGATCAAGCTGCGAAGGGTGTTGTGTAGTCAAGATCTGAAGGATCCTTTTCCAGTCCTTTTCTGCAAAGCTGTTTTACAGGCGGTTGGCCCTAAGCACGTACTGGTGAATGGTGTTATTCCTTCCTCGGTGCTGTTACTGAATGCTGTGAGGTTCCTGTCAGCCCATTTCTCCAGCCTGTCTAGGTCCCTTTGAACAGCAGCCCTACCTTCCAGCTTACTGACCCCTTTTTCCCAAGATGATATTGTCCACTCGCTTGCGGCGAGTACATGCAACCCATGATTCAGGTCATTAGTTAAGACTTTAAATAGTTTTGGCCAGAGTTTTGATTCCTGCACAACTACTGTTTATTGGCTACCAGTTGAATATTGTGCTCATAATCATCAGACTCAGTGTCTATTTGTTCTCCATATCTTATCAATTTGGCTCATGACTGAGTATTTAGCTAGTTGTAGGTTCAAGTGAACTTTCTTCCCATTGCACTTTGACATACATTTAGGTTATGGTGTTATTTTATGTTAAGGCAATCAGTTGCTGTGTTTATCAATTTGCTAGTAGCTAGACAAAGGCACCAGTGTACGAGCTGTGCTGTATGAATGAATGCATCTGTTGGTTCATCACCAAGCAATATTTATCCTCATGTTACCAAAACTATGCCTTGGATAAACAAATAAGAAGGTGGCCAAATATTTACTTACTTCTCTATTAGTTCAACATTATGCCTCTCCTCCCTTCCTTTGTTGAGTAAGGTAATTCGTACTGTTCAAGAGGACATTATAACCTAGAAAAGTCAAAATTATCAACAAAATAGATTAATGAATAAAATAAAGTTAATAACATGCTTGTTGAGTTGCAGTAAATACTGTCATATTTCTTTTTTTGAGAGATTCAGACAGAGAAATTGCTTTTCTGAGAGTAAAACACAGCATTACATGTTGCCTGTAGGCTAATTGAAATGAGATGTAAATAGTTCTACAGATCAATAAATTGTTTCTGTATTATAATGATAGATAAGCTGTATAGTTTATTGAAAGAAAGATGAAGACTGCCTATATGTATTCGAACAAAGTTTCAAGTAGCATAGATTAAAGTCCTGCAAAGTCGTACTACTGTCTTACACAGTACATTAACTGGAAAAGATTATAATTTATAATTTATATAAAGAGTATAAAAATTCAGAACCAAATCAACCTCTACAGAATCTTGATCCATAAGTCTCCTCTAGATCAGTTTAGCGTATCTCCAAGACTTGCAACAGCTCCTGGAAGGCTGCGATGCTGGGCACATAGGAGCAATCTGTTCAACTCGGGCAGAGTTGGTGAAACAGTTTTAATACTGAACGGTACCTGATCCTCAGGGCTCCTATCTTCCCAGCCAATTTTTGGAGGGTTGAGGCAGACTCGTAGCTCACAATAAAGAATTATCAACTCACAGGATACCCATCCCACATTATTTTTAATGTCATGTCAAAATCTGTTCAATGCACGAGGAAATGTTCAGTTGGGCCTTTAGTCAATTACTCCACTTTCCAGTAATAAAGTTTACAACAGTTTAATGTTTAGTAACAACAATTCCAATTTCTACCACTAGTGTCTAAATAAATATTTATAATATATTTAACCTTCATGTTGCTGAATTTTATCCTTTTGTTGTTTTTAGATAGTATTGTTTGTAATTATCTGTTTGGCTCATTTCTGTATGAGATATTTTCAGGCTGTGTCTGTGAAGCAGTGATTAAATACTCATCTGGAGACATTCTTGACCTTATGATCTAGGAGTTTTTATTTTTTAACAGTTAATCCATCCATTTTTTCAAAACATTTCAGTTTTACAAATACTGACAGATAATTAAGGAGTGATTTCAAATATTTGTTTTGCTTGAAGTTTTAGTATTTCAGAATGTTTGAATCTGGTGTCAGTAAAATGATTTTCAGAAACAGATGGCTAACACTTGGGGTGTGATTATAAAGCAGAATGTAGTGTCATGTGGGTATATTTGAACTAGCTTGACTATTTGGAAGTCTCTAATTAGTTCACCCTATCATATGGGTTATAACACTTCCAGTTCCTGAAGTGGTTTGATTATATAATATATTCTTTATGGCCACTACAGAACATATTCTTTATGGCCTTAACCTTTTCTTTTTTGGAACATATTAGTCGGAGCAAAAGTGTCAAAAAAACATATTTCACATTTATTTTAACAATAAGTAAATTCCAAAAGTAATCTCATCCCATCACTATAATTTTATGTATGAAATAAAGCAACCAGCAATGTGAAAGTGTCAGTTGACATCATCTGTAAGCACGGACCACTGCAAAAGAATGCATGGCAGAGCATTTATTTGGAAATTTGTGAAGATGGCTTTTATACGCGTCAAATAAATGCATCAAAGAATTAACTATGTGTTTTAATTGAATCAAGTACTAAGCAATTTTCCTGTTAGATCAGTGTTGGTATTTTCTTTTTTACGTGGTAAATTGTACTTTTTCCCTGATGCATGGTAACTTGTTTTTTGTTTTCCCAGGAAACCTCTCTTTCCTTTTGGACTAACAAAGTTTAGTGCACTTGTCCATGCTTCTCACACTACTATTTGTTTATTAGTATTATGGGCTAGCATTACAAAACCAATTCAAGACTATAAATAGGGTTAGGAACCATCATGCAAGGAATTAGATAAATTTATAATAAAATATTTTACTTTCTAACAGGTGTCTAAATTTAGTGAATTGTATTTTAGTGATAACATCCATTCCCTTTGCAATTGCAACTTCTGTAGATTCATAATTTCTTCAGTCCATCCAACAGATAGTGGCTTTCTGCCATAATGCAGGTTTAATCTCTGAATTCAATTTACATTTTTGCCTTTCTCTTTCTACACGCTCACCAAGGGCATCTCTGCAGCCATGCTAGCTGCTTTAAACTCCACAAACTGTAACAACATTTTAGCTTTGATATGCAGCGTCTTCTGATCCACTGTCCTGCACCTCAGTGTTGCACTGTAGCATCCACTATTGCAGAATGCATAAGAGGAATATAGAAGAAAGTCTGTAGAGTTTCAGAAGATATGTAACAACAGAAGTTGTTATTTTGCTCTCTTTTCTGTGTTGGTGGTTGGTGTGTGTAATAAACTGTGCAGACTGTTGGGGAGGGATTTGGATGGGAGGTTGTTTGAGGAGGGAGGCAGGTTGGTATGTGCACACCTTCTACTGAATGTATATTCTTTTCAGTGCTAGTAGGTTGCAGCATCCCTGCTGTGTTACAACACTAGCATTGTTGGAGAAAATGACTTTGAGCTGTCTTTCTAGCCTAGTTTCAGACGGAAATTGAGGTTTATGTAATCACACTGAGTCTGTTTGCCACTTTTTTTCTCCTTGTGGCACCTTCCTGTCCCCCAGGCAATTTTGTACCTGTTAGGAGATCTAATCCAAAAGGATAGGGACAGTTAAGAAAGTCATTTTTTCAAAAAAATATTTCATTTTCTAATGATTAACCTAACAGGCTATAAAAACACTGAAAGGAGGTCATGGTTGTTATGGATGCTTTTTATGGGCACAATTTGTAATGCTTTTATGTACCCATTATGTTCATTTTCCTTTACCATGAATACCAAATAAAATTTGTGTGCAAAGTGTTTTGTGCTGCAACGAAAACACTACAAAGTGGTAATGGTAAAATATTAAGATTTACTACATTTTTCTGAAAAAAAAATATTGTTGATTCAGTGTTGCAAAATTTGACTACTCGTTTGATAATAAGTTGACGAAGAGAAATGTATTTTGGTCATGGAAAAGATAAACTTTTAAAAATACTGGTGTGAAGTAAGCTTCAGAATTAATTTCTGTGTTATGTGATGAACAGCAAAATAACTGTGAAAACCAAAATCCTGCATTAGGTAATTTAGATTTTGAATAGGGAATGAAGGCATCCCAAGTAAAATACCATTCCCTTTTGAATTCTTTCATGAATATAAATAAGTTCATAGGTTTATTTGACAGTTTTGCATACGAAATACTCTTCCATTTGCTCAGAATGGTATCAAGCACATAACCATTCTCTAATTTAGTTTGGCAAGAAAATCTCCAAGCTATTGTGTTTGTTTCTTTTCCTCCCCTCAGAACATTATCAACTGTATGTTCCTGAATCAGCTCAAGTTGGATCAGCAGTTGGCAAAATCAAAGCAAATGATGCAGACACTGGTTCAAATGCAGACATGAAGTACACAATTATAAATGGTGATGGCTCTGGGGTGTTCTCCATATCTACTGACAAAGAAACAAGGGAAGGGATTCTTTCCCTGAAGAAGGTAAGCAATAGACTTTGAAAGTTCCCTGCGTACATAATTAAAGTATAATGATGAATGATGAATAAGCAGATATGATGATGAAAATATTTTACAGTGTAAGCCTATTGAACCATGAACTTCAGCAGTGTAAGCTGCTCTGTGTTGCTTCCTGAGACACTTTAAATCTTTGCAGAAAAGGCAGGGAGAAAAGATTCAAGGAAAGAAACAGTAATTTAAATCTTCTGCACTTTTTGAATGGTCATATCTAATATTTATAATAAATTAAATCTTACTCAATTTTTTTATTAAGATAATTTTTCTGAATTTTTTTTTTTAAAGAAGTAAAATTTCGCAGAAAGTTGTACTTTTTTCCCCAAACTATATGAATCTTGACATAGAAAGTTTATCTGTGGGAATAAATGTATAATTCAGTTTCCACAGATTGTTATTTTCTGACTTACTTGCCAGCTGTCATCCAAAGGGCCCGCTATTGTGCACTGTGTAATGTAAATACCAACTTGCTATAAAGACTCAAAATGTAACTGGTCAAGCCATCACACAGTTATCATTTATATTAATTTCCTATATTTATCCCATTCTATTTAAATTATTAATTATAAAGTGTTCTTGCCATTTAATTTAATTCTTAACTGAATTCCATGCACAAATCTAATTCCATAGATAATTTCAGCTCTATATTAAGTCCTCTGAACTGAGTTTGTAATGCATGTTTCCTGAAGTGTCTTCCAACTTATGCTAATATTCTATGGCTAGATTTAACTTTACTTTCATGATAACCCAGAGAGATGGGTTATTATATTTAAGTAATATTTTTTTAAACTTTTCCAACAAACGGAAATATTTTGTCCATTTGAGTTTTCACTTAGACTAACAGACAACAATTAACAATTCTCATGTGGATTTGTTGTTACTGAGTCTTGTAGGCATCAGTTATATCCATACAGCCTAAAAAATAAAAGTGAATTTGTATTCATATTTGGTAATGTGTATTCTGGGTCTGATTAACAGTAGGAGGAATGAAAACCAGAGAAATGAGGGAAAAGAGAATAAATAAAAACTATCATAAAGAATGTTATTTTTTGCAACTGAATAGATATGTATATATGCCAATTTTTATTTAACATCTTAAAAAATATGTAAGGAAATGTAATTTTCATAATTCATAATGATTTACAAAGGATTCCTATCAATCCCAGTATCTTAAAAAGCTTTAATTCAGTGTCTTTTATAAAGGTTGTGTAACACCCACCTCTTTCAGCCACACAGAAGTAAGCTCTGTCTTTTTTATACCACTGAACTTATTTCCTGGTGGCCTTGATGTAGCTAATGGCATAGTCTGTTATTTCTTCTTCAAAATGACCATTGTTCTCTGTTTAAAAGTTCACCATGACTATTGTTCATTAAATACATTTTTGCATATTGAGAACATGAAGCAGAAAGGAAGAATTTGCAACAAAAGGAAGGAGTCCATAAATAAAAAGTGTAAAATCACATTTCCTACTAGTTTTGGCAGGCAAAATAGATGCAGAGGAATTTTCACCATATTTTAGAGTATGAAAAAAGCATATGTTGCCTGTTCTTATACATACACATGACATGGATTTGAGTCATTTTCCCATCAAGACAAGAAGGGGTACATTTTGCTTAGGTAATGTTATATTTCAGCTGAGCAGAAATTCAGAACTTAAAGCTACATAAATCGGTGTGGAATACTTCCAGTCTTTCCTCAGAGAAGTTATAATACCTCCTTGTACAGTAGAAAAAGGTGATCTAACTTTTTAAAGTTTTTTTTTACTCAGATCTTGTATGCAGTTTAATAAGTATATTATATACTGTGTGCTGTAATTACCTTTAATTTAGATTGTATTTGAAGTTGAATTAGTTTTTTAGCTTACCCAAAACAGATGATCTTCACTAAGAACAGAATTGGTTTTGTTTCATCTATCAGATGCCAGTACCTTCTATAACAGTAGAATAGAATGATTTGTCCTCTAATACTTGTCTGGAAGAATATATAGTAGGCTGTCCTGGTTTCAGCTGGGATAGAGCTAATTTTCTTTCTAGTGGCTGCTGTGTTTTGAATTTGATATGAGAGGAATGGTGATAATACATATTGTTTTAGTTGTTGGTAAGTGATATTTACCTTAGTCAAGGACTTTTTCAGCTTCCCATAACAACTGACAGGTAGCATAGACAGGACAAGCTGGCTAAAGCAATATTCCATACCATAAATGTCATGCTTGATATATAAATGGGGGTTGGCTGGTGGGCAGCCACCTACGATCACTGCTCGGGAAGGGCTGTTCAACCATTCATCAGGTGTTGAGAATGACTTGTGTTATATTACTTTATTTTGTATGTTCTTTTACTGTCATCATCATCATCATCATTATTATCATCATCATCATCGTCATCTGCTACTGTTCTATTAAACTGTCTTTATCTCACCCCACAAGTTTTTTTTTCCTTTCCCCTCCTTTTCTCCCTCCCTGCCCTATGGGGTGGGGGGTGGGGAGTGAGCGAGTGGCTGCATGGTCCTAGTTGCTGGCTGGGGTTAAACCACAACACGGGCGCATCAGAAAAGCTAGAAGTAAATATGTTATTGTGTCTGAATATCTGAAGTCCTCCTCAAACCTTTTGAAACTTGACTTATTTGGGGTTCTGATGCAAAGATCAAATTTCTCAGCGTGTCCATGCTAGGCTGTTCAACAGGTCTGCAAAGTCTGTGAGTGTTGGAAGGAATTTTTTCTAGTCTCATTTTGGCATGACCTGGTACTTTCATTATCTCCCCTATTGACAAGCCCTGTGGAGCCACCCTTCAGCCTCAAAGATGCTGCCACAAAGGGTTGATTGCAAACTGTTGTGAAGGATTCCCCCTTTGCCTCATGCAATTTCTCATTTGAGTGGGAGGCTAGAGGAAACCAAAACAAAATAGCACAGTGAAAGCCATTACCGTCTGGTTCCTTCAGAGAATGACTGGTCAGCATGTTCGTCCCTTCTTGTGACTTTTGGAGAAGTATACTAGAACTTTCCTGACCTCAAGCCAGCAAGTATCATTCAGGCTTTCCAGAAAAAAATGGTCTGGACAGCCCATGTCTCTTCCATTTTGTGTAACGAGACTGGAAATGTTCAGGAAACAGCTACTTACTTCTCATAGAATTCTGCGGTTTAAGTCCATCTAAAATTTAAATGTTTTGTTTTCTTTCCAGGAAAGAGTTAAAGATCTTCAGTGCTGGGACAATTTTAAGTAAATGTAGAAATTATCATCTACATTTCTAGCGAGACAGGAAAGTGCTGCCTCTCATCTTATAGCTACAGCTAATGACTGAGATAGGTGACTGATATTCAAGGCCTCTCTGTGAGTCCTATTGTGACTCTGATGGGATAGTTGAAATATTTCCTTTATAAATATGAATTATTTTGCATTATCATTTTTATGCCCAAACTCTTACTGAATTAGAACAGTTTAGGTATTTTAAACTGAATGTTACGATGAATAAATTAGCAAAAAAAAAAGACTGGAATAAAAACCTCCTACTGGTAAACAGCTCAGATTACCTGAAATAGTGGGTGAGCCTATGAACAAATTTCTTAGTCCAGCATTAGACAGGCTATAAATGGGGGCTCAATTTGTTCTTCAAATATAAGATAAATATCAATTTTAACACATGCGCAGTGTTTAGGGAGAAGCCCAGCAAAATACAGTTCTGTAAATTCAAATTGCAACCAGATTTCTTTTTTTTATTATTTTATCAAAAGTAAAAGTAACGTAATAACTGGACTTGTGAGCTGCTTAAAGATGTGGAATATCACAGGGCTTGCTTTGCTTGTCAATTTCCTTACTTCTCCTCAGGAGAGGACAAGGAAAATCTAAAAATAAAAAGATACTAGTGGTGACCCCCGGTAATAGTAAACCTTAGGACAGTATGTGTCTTCTCTGTCTAAAATATCTCAGTGTTGAAAATAGTAAGTTTCTTTTACCTCTGCAAATCACAGTGCAGAAGAGTAAGCTCTTTTTCACTTGTGTCCTAGTATCTAATTCTTTAATTTGGAGACATTATGGGAAGAAGAAATGAGAAAATGGAAGTAAAAAAGTGCTTTGGCTGTGGTTGAAATGTCAGCTTTTTCTGATTATCTGAATGGATTATTCTGGTATTTCTAGCCAAAAATAAGTGTTATTGTCTGATTGAGTAAATACAGAAAAGAAAGAAAGCAAGACTTTAGACTTTGTGTTATTCATCGTGTGTTTTCAGGGAGAAATTAATCTTCCTATACAACCTGGTCCAGTCTTTGTCAATGTAAACTTAAGTTAATTTTCCAAAAGGGCATCATAGTTACAATTTGCAATCCTATTGTAAACTTGTTTAATCTTAGAATGTATATGCTGCAGAGCAATGCAAATTACTATTTAATATTTCCCTGCTCAAAACAGAAATACAACAGAAATTAATGAATAACATCTCAGTTAAAATTTACTAAACTTATATTTCTTTATGAGTTGATTTAATTGAGCAGTATACTTAGCCTTTTTTATTTATAGTAATAGATTTATCAGGCTATGGTAAATTTCCGTGCCTTTAAAATTTTTATTTTTGCATTCAGGAAAGGGAGACAGAGAAAGCAAAATACAAAAAGAAAGTCTTATACTATTAGAGTTAAGAAAATTAACTAATTGCCCTTCAATACGCAGAAGAGAAATCAAAGAAATATATAGCGTATATAAATCTTGACCAACTATTTTTCTTACACATCATCAGTCAAATTTACTATAGATTTTATCTACAAAATACACACTGACATTGACAAATCACACATTGAGCTCCTCATATTTCTTGCCTGAACTACTACTTTTCCACTGTCTGAGGTGACAGGAAATACCAGTTTAACCTTGGTCAGAGGCTTGAATACTTGTACTAAGTTCTGTTCAGGCAGGCAGGCAGGTCCACACAGAATGACACTGGTCATAGTGGAATTCTGCCATGCCATAATATCATAATAATTTTGATTGGAAAAAAAATTGCATGCATATGAAACTTCTTTTAGTGTTATGCCTGTGTTATGAGACTGTTGGAAACTTAGTGGTAGCATATAGATCTGTACAGACTGTCTGCTTTGCTCAGTATGATAATAAATATTAAACTACCTGTCCTTCTTTTATAAATTGGCTGAAGCCAGAAATTTGTAGGAAGCATTGACATGTCTATTATTAAGAACGAGTGCTTTTGCTCAAGATAGAAGCACATTTAAAAAACAGCAATCTGAAGCTTGAAATCTGTCCTATGACTGCCTGGAACGGAACTGGATTTTTTTTAAGCCTTTTCAGTAACTAGAACTAATAGACAATATATAGAAAAAATAAATTCTCCCATGAAATTCTCAATGGGCTGTCTATGGAAAGTAATCAGTTACTTTAGTGATACTAAAGAAACCAACTCAAAATAGTTGTGGTCCTGTAAACATGGCTTCCAGTAAAAATATTGCTTAATTCTATATCTGCTAATGGAACTTCATTACTTGCATACTTTTAAGTTAAATATCCTTTTAGTCCCCTCTACTACATAACTCTCTGACACTGGAAGAGTTGAGAGCTGGATGTGTCATGTTTATCTTACATCTTGAATAAGATAGTGTGATAGCATGCTAATGTAGGGTTAAAATAAATGTATCAAGTCAGTAAAATCAGTTCACAATAATCTGAAAATCAGCTGAATGAGGGAGATGAAATTTTCACATGTGTAAATAGCAAGCTAGAAATGGTCTCCTAAGAAAGAAAATATCCGTGCTGTGCGATATATGAGTCAGACCCCCAGCTTCTTCCTTCTTAGTAGAGAGGTAGGATTCCTGGTAGGAATCTATTGATTTAAATAAGAGGACAATGTTTAAGTGGCTGTGGCACTTCTGATGGATGGATGATACAGCTGGGGATGTGCCTTCTATTGGGTTTTATTGGAACATTAGGCCCCGTAGAAGGCATATCCCCACTTGCAGACTTTCTTCCCATTTATGACTGCATAATCCATGTGCAGCCCAGCAGCACACGGTGAGAGAGGATGAAGAGTTGTGTCTCTCAGTGTTGATGTTGAGGAATTGAAAAGAAAATGGTCTAGAATATAGGGATTCGCCCTTTCTAATTAGAAAAGTACACAAGAACATGTTTAGGCTATTCTCACACATTTAAGTTCCTGTCTGTTATCATAACTGAGTCTTTTCCTTCAAGGAGTTGCTTTTTTCAGTTGAGGATTTAAGAGAAAAGATGGTCAAAAAAATTTTAGTATCCCTATCACTGTCTATTAAATGTATTAGTTAAAAATATGAAGTTGATTTAATTCAGAATACATCAGTCTCAATATTTAGCATTGACCAATAAAAATTCAAAGGTGATACAATTCAGAGGCTTTACATTATCTTGGAAGAGGAATCTGACACTCATTTTAAACCCTGAGTTTTATCAAGTGGTACCTTGCCCACAATTCTGTTGTAGACAAAACCTGAATCCATTCTGCTTCATGTATATCCTTCTAATTACAAATTATGGCAGTGGCTGCCAGAATATCACAGAATACTGTCCCTTACCAGTAACGTGAAGAAATGTGATTTAAGGGAAACAGAAGAGATGTAGTTAGCTTGCTAGCAGGCTAAACTGAAACACAGAATGGCATTGATAAATCTTTTTTTTGTCTGCCAACAGCCGCTCAACTATGAAAAAAAGAAGTCATATACACTTAATATAGAAGGAGCAAATACTCACCTTGATTTCCGCTTTTCGCACTTGGGACCATTCAAAGATGTCACAATGTTGAAGATCATTGTTGGTGATGTGGATGAACCTCCGCTCTTCACTATGCCTTCCTATGTCATGGAAGTTTATGAAAATGCGAAGATCGGGACTGCTGTTGGCACAGTAACAGCACAAGATCCTGACACTGCCAACAGTTTAGTGAGGTATAGTAAATCCAAATTATATGGGACTGAATTCCACCAGATGGGTGGATAGAGGGGAGGGCAGTGGATGTTGTCTACCTTGACTTTGGCAAGGCTTTCGACACTGTCTCCCACATCATCCTCACAGGAAAGCTTAGGAAGTGTGGGTTAGACGAATGGACAGTGAGGTGGATTGAGAACTGGCTGACAGATAGAGCTCAGAGGGTTGTGGTTAGTGGTGCAGAGGCTAGTTGGAGGTTAGTAACAAGTGGTGTCCCTCAGGGGTCAGTACTGGGCCCAGTCCTGTTCGACATATTCATGGATGATCTGGATGAAGGGATAGAGTGTACCATCAGCAAGTTTGCTGATGACACAAAACTGGGAGGAGTGGCTGACACGCCAGAAGGCTGTGCTGCCTTACAGCGTGACCTGGACAGGCTGGAGAGTTGGGTGGAGAGAAACCTGATGAAATTCAACAAGGGTAAGTGTAGGGTGCTGCATCTGGGGAGGAATAACCCCATGCACCAGTACAGGTTGGGGGCTGACCTCCTGGAGAGCAGCTCTGTGGAGAGGGACCTGGGAGTCCTGGTGGACAACAGGATGGCCATGAGCCAGCAATGTGCCCTGGCGGCCAAGAAGGCGAATGGCATCCTGAGGTGCATCATGAAGAGAATGGCCAGCAGGTCGAGGGAGGGCATCCTCCCCCTCTACTCTGCCCTGGTGAGACCGCATCTGGAGTACTGCATCCAGTTCTGGGCTCCTCAGTTCAAGAAGGACAGGGAACTGCTGGAGAGGGTCCAGCAAAGGGCAACGAAGATGATTAGGGGATTGGAACATCTCTCGTATGAGGAAAGGCTTAGGTACTTGGGTCTCTTTAGTCTAGAGAAAAGAACATTGAGGGGGGATCTTATTAATACATACAAATACTTAACGGGAGGATGCCAGGGGGATGGGAGCAGTCTTTTTTCAGTGGTGCCCAGTGATAGGATGAGGGGTAATGGGCACAAAATTGAACATAGGAAGTTCCATCTTAACATGAGGAGGAACTTCTTTACTTTGAGGGTAGTGGAGCACTGGAACAGGCTGCCCAGAGAGGTGGTGGAGTCTCCCATTCTGGAGACATTCAAAACCCACCTGGATGCTGTCCTGTGCAACCTGTTGTAGGTGACCCTGCTCTGGCGGGGGGGTTGGACTAGATGATCTCCAGAGGTCCCTTCCAACCCCGCCATTCTGTGATTCTGTGATTCTATGTCTTTTATTTTAGTACATAAAGGGAAACATAGGTGAGAACAGTGTCGTGATCAGTCTGTATGGATTCAATTTAATAATGTAATCTTCAACCTTTTGTTGGTTTGCACTAAAATCGCCACCTAGCCACCGGTCTGAGCAAAGGTCTGTGTGCACTAGTTCCTGTAACAGCACCTCTCCAAACAGCCCACTGAACAAGGCCGGTACGTGTTACCACCGCATGCAAAATGGTGCCCTTCACTGGCCTGCTGCCAACAGTATCCTACCGCTAGCTGTAAATCCCTTCAGGATCGTAACGCTGTTTTTCCCCTGTCATGCCGGTATTGTGCTGGCCCTCTGCACACTTCCCACACTGAAATTGTCCCAGGTGCCTGTGCAAGGCAGGAACTCTTTAGGTGTGCCTTTCCTCACAGACATGCAGTATAATCTTTGCAAAACCATGTTTGAGGAGAAAGCCATTATTTTGTTATATGCTTCAGCTAATCCACCCTACTGATTTTGCTAGGGATATATCATGTCACTTCCAATTGCCAAGGTCTAGGGCAAAGAGAAGTGCCGAGGAGCAAGCACTTTCAGCGTCAGATACATAATTTGAAAACTAGGTGAATATATAACATATTAGAAAGGAAAGATTTTGATAGTCTTAATTCAATTCATTCTTAAAGAAAATGTTCTCATTAAAAAGAAAAAGAAAAAAAAAAAGAAAGGAAGATTTCTGTGTTCCTTCTCTGGCTAGAATACTTCATATAATAACAGAACTGGCTTGGAAATAGGTCATGATCTGAACTAAGGAACTGAAATCAAGTTGGAAATACCCCCACAGCAAGCTTGAAAAAGCATTGATGCCAAAAATATACATATGGATATTAATTTGACTTCTTCTAAATTTAAGAGCATTTGGATTTAACCTCAAATGCTCTGGTATTGGGGCTTGAATTCGTTACTGGTTTAGAGTAAACTTTTCAGTTACATGTTTTCAGCTTTAATAGGATCCAGTGACATTTTTTACTGACTTCATTAGTGGGTTGAGTTACTTTCTAAAATGACATACAGTGTGAGAATTTTGTGGAACAATACATGAAAGTTTCGCTCGAAGGTGGTAGTGGATTTAAAGTGTTTCAGGAAAAAAAAGCTATTCATTAATATGTATTTGATGCTATTCCTTTTTGTGACATAATGGTGTAACCTTTGTGGAAATCATATGATTATATACTTGGAAAACAGTTTTTCTTAAGCTAATTATGTATTTGTAGTCCCTGGACTGAGTTGAAATCTGCTGGGTAATAGTATTGGTAAGATGAAACAATTTTTGCAGAACAATGAAAGCATCAGGTTTTTATGGTTCTTTTGTGCTAATAGTCTAAGATTCAAAATGTTTAGTGTCAGACAATCAATATATACAATTTCTTAGTGGCAAGTTATTGCCTTTGAAAAATTGCCACTATAGTATTTGTGTCTAAATCATAACATAAATTAGAAAATTTCACTAAAAATAACTGCCAAGTCCCTGTAGCTTTAATACTATAACACTGAAACAAAAGATAACACAGTCAGACAGATTAGCCATCATGGTGGTTTGGGAGTAGGAAGGGCAAGTTCAGTTTTGACTAGTTCCTCCATAATTCAACCTCTGTGGCCCCTAAAGTTTTGTCTAGAAAGGGGTAAGACAACTGTGGTAAAAGGGAAGCAGCAGTTTTTTACAAAGGCTGGGAAGGACAGAAGTAGATTTTCTGGGTGAAACAGGCAATAATTTGGAGATGGGGGGATTGGAAGGAAAAATTTTTCCAAATATTTTGCTTTTTGTATTGGCTTTTTTTTTTTCCCCAGACAGGAATTTGTAATTAGTGGTTAAGACCAGAGTATTTATTACCCATGTTATTCAAGTAACTGAGGAGAAAAATTGTCCTTACATTTGTCTATCCTATTTTTCCCCCTGTTGTCATTTATTTTTACATTGTTCCTTCCATCTGTCTCTGATCCAATGGGGAAAAAAATACAAGTGCTAGCAAAATGTACTGAATCATGAAGCTGTGAGAGGAGCCAGCCCTCAGTTACATTAGAGGGGTTCGGCAAGGGTAGGAGCAGCTCGGATATCATTGACATATCATTATATTGTGATCAGGTCCTCTCTCTAGCCACATTTTATCCATCTTGGTGGAACTGAAAATGAATATCGTTTGTGAGCGTGCAGGCTTTTTATGAAGATGCTGATCCTCTAAGGCCTGGATTAACACATTGGTGCACGGGACTCTGAAGAGGCATCAGGCTGGCTTGGTGCGCCCTCAGGTTCTCCTTGAGCCTCCTCCCGCAGGAGGAGAAAGACTGTTCTGGGATCAGGCAGCTTTAACCCCCCTTCCCTCGCCTCACTTCACATGCAAACACTGAGACGGTGCAGAAGGGCTTTGTCTTGTTTTAAGATTTGGCCGCGGCTTGGGAAACTGTGAGTTGGAAGTGGTGCATGAGCTGAGAAGGGGGCCAGGCTGACCAGGCTGATCTGCTGCTCCACCAGAGGCAGGGTCCTGCCCCATGCTCTGCTCGCAGCGACGAGTGAAGAAGTGTCTCGGAGGCGGCTGTTTTTCTCAGAAGCATGCACACAGTGCACTTATGTCCTTCTGTGCTGTTTTGCAAGAAATGCCTCCACTGTTTGGCTGAAACCCCGATGAATCTGAAAGATAGTCTGAGGGTAATGAGATGGCGTCTCTCTTTTGTTTCCACGCAATTCCAACTTCATTCAAAATAAAAATAGTAATTATAAAAATAAAACCAGGAAGATTCAATATGTCTTTGCTAGAAAGCACAGATCACGCAGTCTCCAGGGAAGAAAGATACAGGTAGGACTTGCATAGCTGATCTGTGTGGTCTACAGGACAAACTATGGAGCAGCAATTTGCTTAGCAGTTTTTCCTAATCCACTTGTGCGTCCTTTCCCCTTAAAGAGGACACTCGTTGCTGTGTGTGAGATTGATAAAGCATTAGGCACACGCAGTTGCAACCATATCACTTCTTTGCTGTCCAGCTGCTAAAAGAGATACAGTGCTGTGATTTGTTCACTGCACAATTAAGTAACAGTTTATTTTGGTGGCAGGAGCAATTCTTATAACCAGAATAATGGTTAGAGGAGTAGTTAAAGTAATTAACAATGCTGAAGGGCAATCTTTTAAAAAATAGTTATTTGATCTAAACCCAAAAATAAATAACAACCTCTGTTCTTATCAGTAGAGAGGGAGACAAAGGCTTTTTTGTCCTTCTTTCCTCACTGTGATTTCAGTTTGTTCCTGAGCTGAGCAGTCTTCAGAGGGCACTGACTCTGTGCCAGTGCTTGTACTAGTGTTTTACTTTTTCAACCACAGCAGAAGAACCTCTGTAATAACAAATATAGCTATTAGAGGTTTCTTATATTCAGACATTATCTGGTTGTCAATTTGGGCTGTTTTAAAGGATTTTTCTTTTTAATTTTTTTTTTCTTCAAATAGTTTCTTCTTTCCGAGAAACTTTTAAAAATGTTATGTTTTCAAATAAAATTATTATATTGAAATATGCAAAGCAAACATAATCACAGCATTAAAAAAAGTTATTAAAACTCTATCATATATTAATTTTAAAGATAAAGATTTTTTGAATGGTTTGAAAAACAGCTATCTACTTAAAAAATTGTATTCTAAATCAATGGAAAACATCCTAAACTATAATTCATTCACAAGGCTTACTGCCTTGTTGGAACATTTATGAGAAACTAATTCCCTTTCATTGCATTGCGTCAAATAGTCTGCTTCCATACCAAAATCTTTTGTTGCTTGAAAAGATCAGGGTTAAGTCATGCCTTATAATAACATCTGGTGCACAAGCAGGTTTTGAAAGTTTCCCATACAACATGAAAAAAAGCATGACTATTAAATGCTCTAATTATAATTTTATTTTAGTTTATTATTAATTTTAAATCTCTCCATACTTACTTAGAAATGATCTTATTTTTTTCTCAACCCATACACAGAAGACTTCCTCAGAGATTAGGGGTAAAAACAGCTTTTAATTGGCAAGTTACATATGTGCATTGGGAGCAGCCCAGGGCTGCCAGTATTGCCTCAGGGCTGCGATAGTCCCCACTGATACCCTGCTGTCTTCCTGTAGGTGATTTTTGGGTGGTGAGTCCATCGAGCCACAACGTGTACTCCCGATGATCCGTGGAGCTTTCTGACTGCATCTAATCTGTTTGCAGTGCAGTGGTCTTCAGAAAAACGATGTTGCTGCTGTTCCCCAAGCCTCCTCCAAGTTAGTGATTCAGAAAAGAGAAAAGGCATATTTTTAAGACCATGATATTTTCTGAAACTCTGATATTATAGTGAAAATAGTTGCATGACATAGGGAAGTTTCCTCATATTAACATGATCCCAGTTCGATATTGTCACATGAGGAACTGAAGGTGTTTATTAACACTGGATCCTGGTAAGAGTAGTTTTTGAGAAATAAGTCATGCTATTACAGAAATAGTGTAACGTTATCTCACTCCTTTTGCTGCTGCTGTGCAATCTTCGTCATGCAGTGGTACAAGAGCCAAATCTGTCTCTGTCTCCTCTGGTCATAGTACTCCCACTTACTACGTTGATTTTGGTTGTTTGTATTTTAGGGCAGGAATGGTCTTTCCCAGCTATTTAACAGAAGGCTCCTGGCAAACAGGGTATAGGTACTGATCAGCACTCTGCATGGGATGGTGGTGTCAAAAAATAAGAAATATAAGCATCTTCCCTTTTCAGAATGATGTCTATCATGGTTTAGTCAAAAATAAGCTTATGCTTTGTTGGATCATTGGAAGGTTGCTTAGGTTTTGTTATATTAATATGCTGGAATTCAAATCATTTTTGTGTTGGACCCTAACCAATCTGTAATCTACCTCACTATACTGAATTTTATTCACTGGGACTGAAATTGATTAGCTATAGGAAACTGAAATAGTCTTAGTGCCTTCCTGATGTCACTAGAGAATGAATTTCTTTCTTCACTGTGCTCTTGACACTACTTCTAAAAAAGCAGTAAAACACAGAGGATATAAATATGAAACATAAAGGTTGTCTTTTATAGAAACAAATGTTTTACTTTGAGGAAAGACAGAACCAGCCAACCAACAACAAAACAACAAAAACAGAGTAACAAACAAAAATAACCAAAGAAAGTCAGGAAAAGCTTTTTTTTTTGCCTTTTTTTTTTTGCCTTTTTTTTTTTTTGGTGTGAATATCAGACTGTTAATTTTGTGCTAAGTTAGTGAAGAATACAAGTACAGTCTCAGCCCTGACTCTGGCTTCTCACTTTCCAATGGTCTTATGTTATTGCCTTAAAATGGATGATGTATCATAATGGTTATGATACATGTATATACTAATGAGTATAAAAATGTGCTTTCCAACGCCATACCTGGTATCTAGAAGCTATAATGAATTCAAAGTTGCCTTACCCCTGTTTGATTTAAATTGACAGCCTTCTTTTCCTTTCTTTCAGATACAATACTGAAAAAATAATGAATGACAAGTTCATAGGATTATAACAACTAATATTGTGTAGGAAATAGTTCTTCAGTTCCTGCATCAGGGAGAGAAACTTATTTTTACTCATTAATTGGTAGTAAAAGATAGACATGAGTTCAATACTTTTTGGCATCAGCCTTTAGAAAGTGATGTTAATTTTCACTAAATGGGATTTTAAGAGACATGCTCATATGTAGAGGAAAGAATATACCCATGAAGTTTCATGTGTTCCTGTTATTATGTCTGAGAACCTTAAAGATGTAAAGTGTTGTGGAGGATTTTGGTTATGGACTATTTTTCCACTGTAAAGTTTGTATTTACTAGAGAGAGAATAACACCTGAACTTTTGATTCAAACTCAGTCATTGAAATTTTGGTCATACAGCATCAGCATATTAAGTGAAGGGAGTTGTAGGAGAAAGCTGTGTGAGGGGATCGGGGGAGAAGAGAAGTTTAAAATAAAATTTATATTTCAATTTTTTTTTTTCTTCCTGTCCTCTGAGATCAGTATCAGTTTCCATGCTGGTCCCCCCTACTGTCAGTAAGGAGAGGGGACAAGATTGATCCCCTGCTGGAAAATACAAAAGCCTCTCCGCCTAGTTGTATTCGTTTGTCTTACTTGCACTTTGAATGTCATTTAAGTGGAATAAGGTCAGTTTGCTTTCTGCTATCCTGTGCACAGGATGCTTTGCTAGCTGTACTCGGGGCAGCCTGCTGAGATCAGTGCCGTTGTGTAGAGTGACCATCCCTCCCTCACATGCCCGATGGGGGAACTTCCCCCCCAGATCCTGCCAGCTCTGCGCTTGTGGAGGCAAAGGCAGACATCTGTCCTCCATTCTGCTCAGACCCTCAAAGCATGACACTGTCATAACTCAGTGATCAACACCTACAGAGACACACTGATATCTTCCCAGGGTATGCGAATGGCTCACAGTCAGTCAGCAGAGATGAGCTGTGTCCTCCTCCTCCGCCTCACCTCCTTCATTCATTTGATCTCTGTATTCTTCCAGTATTATTCTTCTCTAAGATTGTCAGTAAATCAAAACAGAAAAAGAACACCCTATTTTGAATAGCTGGAGACAGAGAGGAATTTTTGTCCAATTTCTTCTCTGATTCTCTGTTTGCCTTCACAGGGAGGAACCATTTTAAAACATTTCTTTATAGTGTTGAGGTGGGAGATTTGTTGCTGAGTTTTTCCCTGAGGCCTCAAATTATTTTTGATTCTTGTCAAGCTGTGTCCCAGACCTCCCACTGACAAAAATGTCCATCTCTCTGTGCAGGAACTGGTGAGTTGTTCTGACAGCTGTTCTGACTAAGAAGCACCCAGCTCGAGATGGTGGTCAAAATCTCACAGCAACCAGAACCACCTCCATCTCTCACTTAGAGCTGTAAGAGAAAAAACTGACAGATCATCTTTATATGAAGACTCTGAGAGCCTGATTTTTCATGCCAGGACATCATCTTTATGTTTCTATAATTTCCAATGACTTCAGAATGCCTACAGTATTTAAAATTCTTTTATGGTTTTAGGAGTCAGCCTTCATATCAGAACATCTCTGTAGTGTAGTCTGTGATAGGACCATTCAACACCAATAAGTAGGCATAAATCTATCAATCTTGGGTTTATTTGGTTTAGTCTTTAGTATGAGGAAAAAAAGTAAGATAATATGTAAGTAGAATACCATTATTTAGTTGGTAAACCTTCTAGGAACAAAAACATGATTGTCACGTAATACTGACTGCACCTTATTTCTTAGCAGCATTGGAATCTGAATGTTAATCTCTGAATAAAAAGCAACTTTGATATAACAGTTCTGCCATCAACACATCTACTTGAAATGCATTTGGACAGTTGTAATCCTCTGAAGAGATTCATAAAGCCAGGAAAAAGAGACAAACCTTTATCTTGCTTTGACTTCTGAATTATGCCTCTAAGGGTGTGGGCTGTTCTTAGCCTACGTTTACTGGCAGAATTAGCTAGAAAAAATGATCAGTGGTTAACACATACAGGCAGAAATTGTCAGCTAGAAAAGATGGGTGAACAGAAATGGCTCATTTCCTTCAAATGAACCGCGTTCCCATTTTCCAGTGTCCCAGGTGAGCAGTGTGCTGGCAATGCAGAGGGGATGGGAATGAGAAGACAGGAAGCCAATTTCTGCAAGAAATGCAGTAGTAGCTGCCTCTCAGAGGCTTTGCTGGGAGGCAGTGGTTCACTGCTTGCAACCCCACTGTGCCTTGCAGGATCCGCCACCTCACATCTCCAGGACAAGAAGAAGGAACACTGCCAGTAATGCTGAGCTGAGATTTCGGTATGAGAGGTGAGCCAGGAGTCCCGTATGGGAGACAAGAAGTTACTGCTGATCAGCTGATGGATGTCAGCTGGGAGCCAGCGCCAGAGCTAACCCAGTGGGAACAGCGTATCAAATTGAGTTCTTGCAAATGGGCTGAGAAGAACAGTGTTTTTCTCGAAGTTATGCTATGCCTGTCTAAAAAAAAAACAAACAAAAACCACAAAGGAATGGTAAACAGAGACATTACCTTCTCTGAGCTGTCTTCAAATGTCTTTCATTTTCACAACTGGAAAGCACAGTTGAAGGCTGTAGTTCTCAGTAGTAGTCTTCTGCTGAGGAGCTCTGGAACATCTAATGTCTACTTAATCTCACAGACAAGCTGCAGGGAGAAAATTGGTTACCTGCTGTTTTGGCAGCCGACTTCTGACTCACACTTCACAATTGCTTTTCTCTCCTGGAGAAGTTTGTTTGAACTACGGGGAAATAGATTGGCCCTGGAAGGGAGGTAGTGTAGTGCAAGACAGTCATGGCAACAGAATGTCTCCCCACTGCCTCATTTGGCTTCAAGGGGATGCTGCGGGTTCCCAGGCTCATGAGGAACACTGCTGTCAGGAGGCAGAGAGAAAATTAAAGGCATGCACCAGAGTTATGTCCCACCATGGCCCATTTCTTGTCACTCTCCAACTGGCCAAACACAGAGAGTTGCAGCTGATCAGTTCTGTCACTGTTCATCCTGGTATACCTCCCTCCCTCACCCTGTGCAGTTGTTGCTTACGTTTCTTTTTCTAAGTTATTTTTAAAAGAAAAAAAAAAAAATCTCTATACTTTGAGTCTGAGCATCTCTTTCTGAGAAAATGTCTTTGCTTAAATTTTTAACTAAAGAGGTTTCCTTATAGTGGCATTTGATTTCTAATTGGTAAGTCTTTAGATGGTGCGAATAGTTGGTTTGGCAAAGGATCTATCCTCTTCCCATGACCTTTTTTAAGTGCTTTGTAACCAATTTTGCTTTTTGCTAGAGAACATATTTACCTATGTCTCGATAAAAAAGCCCAAAGTACTATGGCCTGTGAATCCACATCTGGCTGAAATGTGGCTTTGGAAGTTCATAAGCAATAGCAGGTTTGTAGCCAGGGTGGAGATTTGTAACAGAGTTCTTGTTTACAGTTGGTAGAGTAATAAATAAAAACAGCATGATGAAAGGATAGGCTAAAGACTTCATTAAAAAAACAAGAAAAAGACAAGATAAAAACTCAAAACCCTTTAAAATCTCAAACTCAGGGCTCTTCCTTAAAAGACTATAACTGGAGAGAGACATACTGGAATAGTTACAGACTATGTCACTTATCTGTCAAGTGACAAACTGATGTTAATATTAAGACTGTATAATTTAGGGAGAGAGATTCTGAAAATGCTTATGGGTTTTAGCTTCAGAAACGCTCCTAAAAGGTTTGGAAATCATTAACGTTCCTAAACTCCTTTAGCACCTTTTAAAACTTTCTCAATTTTTAAGCATTCTTGGTATTATCAGAGCCTGACTACTTTAATACTGCACACTGATTTATATGTCTAGAGTGCCCTTCTGCCTAAGGCCCATCTTGCATATACATTTCTCTTTATTTCCTAATTAACGCAAATGCTTTTAGTTTTCAGTAAAAATGGTGGGAATATCTGTCACCACTGAACCACTGCTTGACTAAAAGACAGGAATGGAGGAGTGCAGTCACAGGAGCCAGGGGCTTGCTCTGGTCAGAAGCAGGAATAAGGGCATGGATGGAAGCTGGGGATGCCCTTCTGTTGAGTGACTCTGCCTAACAAGAAGGTGGCACATGTTGCATTTCCCAGTGTTAGCAGGATTGAGTATTGGTGTTTAATTTCCTTCAGATTCTCTTCAGATAGTGTGACTAATAGGTTTTCTATATTCATGATCCTTTTTAATGCAGTTTCTCTAAGATTGGTTTCTGTTGCTGGTTTGGGCGTAAACACTTGATGGAGAGCTGTTTACCTAAGCATGTCTTGTTACTGAGTCTCTTTATTAACATGTGCCATGCAGCTCAGATGTGCTTATTTAATGGTTAAAAGTATGCTAATTCATACAGCATTGTCAGGAGTAAATGTCTGTAAACAAATATCTGCAGTGAATATTATAAACTAATTTTTAAATGAACGCATTCTAAGTAAGAAGAAAGAGTCGAATGAATTAAGGTGAAAATTCACTTTTGAAGTAATTCTTTGAAATTCAAAACTTGCACTATAGCTTTTGGTGGTCCAGAAAAAGCATTGAAAATCAGCTCAGTGGAGGTGGTGGGAAGGGTAGGAGGGGAAGGGTATGACTATCTTTGTCACCGCTATTATCTAGCTGAAAGCAAGTTTTTTACTAGAAATAAATTCAGAAGCCTAAGTAAAGCATCATTGGCTCTGGACTATGCTATATTTATTGTATATACCAAGTCCCTACTCTCAACGTGTAGATAAATCAGTGGCTAATATTTATAAAGGCCTAAAATGTTACGCACTTTATAAATACAGGGAAACTTGTTCTAAATGTCCTCTTGAATGTGACAAAAATGAATGGAGTTTTTTTGTACAAAACATTTACAGAGCACTTGGGAGCAGTGCTTTAGGATAGCATTCGTACTTCATCTACTGTGTGGGAATATCTCCTGTAACTTGTTTTACCAAGACGTTCTTGAAGGTTGGGAACCACAGCAGTGCAAGTGGTTGCTTTAGATATGCTACACAAAGCAATTTTAAGGAAGAATCTGGAGTTATGGAGGATAACTGAACATTATAATAATGGGAAAGCATAAAAAAGGGCCACTCATTTATTCACGATCAAGAAGAATTCTGTCATGCTTGTGAACATTTCAATATATCTGTAACTGTTTGCAAAAGTCAGCACACAAAGGGGAAATGTTACTGCGGACAAATTAGAAATATTTTTCATTATTCTAGTATCACTGGAAGTAAAAGTGGTAGTACAATAAGTTACCTCAGGATCACTTTCTTTCCATTAATGACACAGAAAATTAAACTGAGAGCTTTGAGCTTCTATAGAATACATTTAAATAACTGATTTAGAAAAAGGTGTTCATATTTAAAAAAACAAGATCATCTTTTACTATATGTCTATGAAAATTAAATGTTAAGTAGTCACAATTCATGGCAAACAAACCTCAGTTTTTCTACACAAGCTTCATATTTGGGACAGATTTGTTGGTTTTGGTTCTGCAGTTTACTCAGAGGGAGAGGTAAGGATTTGTTGTAAGTCACACACACACAAAAGCAGCTGAGTATTCTTACTGCTTTAAGTTTTGTTCTCATGTAAGCCCAATTTGAAATACTGTCTATTTTTAAGCTACTGTCTACAAATACTAAATAGCCCTAATTTTATGGTTCTGTGGTCACCACAAAACTGACTCACAGTGTAGTCACTGTGCCTGATGTTGATAATAAGTAAACAATGTCCACAGTAATAAATGTTTGCAAAGACAAGATTCTTGTATTATAAATTGTTTTGGATTTGCAGTACAAATTCCATAAGAATAGGTCAGTGAAGCATATTTTATTTTATTTTTTTTTAGCGAATAATTCTTTTCATTATCAGGAGACCCCTACAGTCAAGAAAAACAAGGCTGTAATAGGAAAGAAGGAATGAAATGTTATCATCGCATACCTAAGTGTAAACTCTAGCAGTAAAGGGTCCTGCTAAAGCCTCCAAGAAAACTGAGGAACAATTGCACTTCCTTTGCTTCCTCCGTCCACATTGCAATTCATCATTTGAAAGATATTTGTGTTTATGTGCACTGTTCATCTTGCCAAATGTTCATTGTTTCTCCCTTAATAGATAGCCAAGGTGTTCCAACTATTTGTCATAGCTCACGTATCCTACACTGCCAAGCATAGGATACAACGCATGGGGGAATTTCTGCACCTGAAGCATGTATCTTCTGTACAAAGTTCAAATCTCAACACAATTCCATGGCAAACATGGAAGCTTTATGGACTTTTAGAGGTTGATACCACTCTTTCTCCAAAGTTTTTGTAATTAGTAAGACTAGCTGTGCACGTAAGAGATACAACTTCTCCCCTGATATTGGCACAATCTTTCAAAACATTTCCATGAAAAACAAACACTTGGAGAACCTGAAAATCTGTGCTTCATGGAAGACCAAGACCTGCAGAGCCACTGGAAAAATCGCTTGTTTTCAAACTGAAAAGCAAATCCTGATTCCTAAATAAAGAGATATGGGTAGCCTGGGCCAATACTGCCGCATGAAGTGATGTCAACAGGATAGTTGTGTTGTTCTTTTTTGTTTGTTTGTTTTGTAATGGGTCCTCAGAGGATGCCAATGTTCCTTGAAAGAAACATAAATTTTCTTGGATAGCTGTAACATTCAGCATGTCATGATCAGTGATGGATGAATGTTGGTCAAGAGTTTGCTTTTAATTTATCACCTGAGTTTATTGGGTACTAAGAAGCATACCAACTTTTGGAAGTGTTTGCAATACCCACTGTGATTCAGCAATTGGAAACTCAGCACATTTTTTTGTTCTTTTTCTGGCAACATCACTTGTTTTGATTTTTTATCATCCAGTTTGGGACACAGTGATTAAATAATGTCCTCTGAAAAATATTTCCTGACTTAAATTTTAAAAAATTCTTAAAAATGGTTGTCCCATCCCCTACGTAATCTGCTTTCAGTATGGAGACAGTATGAGTCTGTTACCTGTTTGAATCAACTTCACCTGCCATCTTGCACACCTAAAGTG
Source organism: Charadrius vociferus (assembly GCF_000708025.1). Lineage (NCBI taxonomy): Eukaryota > Metazoa > Chordata > Aves > Charadriiformes > Charadriidae > Charadrius > Charadrius vociferus. Next base: position 669,561 of record NW_009647939.1, on the reverse strand, counting down.
TCTTTATTGAGCACTGGAGTATTTTATAATGAGGTATTCTCAGGTGTTGGTAGTTAGTGAACCGCACATAGGTTCTGACCGTAGCACAGATGGGAGACAGCAAGTTAATTCCTTATTCCAGAGAAGCAGAAAATGGGTGGGAACTGAGGTCTGCTGTCTCTCTAACAGTTCCCACAGTCCTATGGGAGCTGTTTCACTCTTCGCAGTGTCAAAAGGAAAGATGGAGAGTGGACAAGAAGGAAAGATTTTCCAGCCTAGTTTTGATTGCTTTGATTTCCAATGCCTGAGCTACAGTTCATTAATTGCAGAAAATGCTCGAGGCATGGAAGGAAAATCTTGAGTACCACAAGCCGAAATAGCACATTGTAAGGCAGATGTAAATTACTTCTTGCAGGTGGGAGAGGTGGGTTCAGGTTCTCTCCAGCAAGGTAGAGACTTAAGCTAAGTCATCAAGTTCTAGCTGACTTTTCCACTGACTCTCCTATCCACTGATTAGTTAAGATGACTCACTTAAATTGCTGCCTCCTCCTCTAATGCTTTATTTCCTTTGCTTTTTCACATGTCATATCTTACTTTAATATATCGTTCAATTAAATGTTTGTTTGCTTGTTTGTTTCTCCTTTCCACAGATAGTCTAAACAAGTACATTGTGAGAGAAATAAAATAGAAGTTATTTTTAATTTTGTTGAGCTTGGCAGCCTTTATGTGCACCACTTTTTTATTAGCTGGCAATTACACTCTTGGTGATGTAGAAAGAGCAATTGGATGGGATAAATAAATCATTTTGACCTATATATAGCTTCCATATATGAAAAACTTCACGGAATGAAAGCAGGGCTGACAAATTATCAGGAAAAACAATTATGATTTATAAAAGACTTAGAAGCTTTCTCTTTATTTTTTTTCATCAGGTCTGAAGTTAGTGAAGAAGTCTTGATAGGGGTCTGTAATTGCTTCATTTGTTAAAAGCTGTTGCAAATCATTCCAGCTTTGAGAAAAAGTGCCTTGTCAATCTCTTCTTTTGTGTTCTCTCCTTCTGTTTCCATTACCCACTTCAAGGTTTTTACTTTCTCTGCTAGGCAAAGTGCCCAGAAGCCAAGGGAGTTAAGCAGGGCTGCTTAGTTCTGCTTGTAGGCTAGTGTCAATTGCAGCTCTGGGAATCAGCCGTTTCTGCTACCAGTGTCTGTAATGGTTGTGTTCAAAACAGCTTATGTCATTGTGTCACCAACTTCATGTGAGAGAGGCATGCTTCAAAACAGGTACCAGGACAGAGCATACTGGTTTGCAGTGACAAGTGAATAAGCAGAAGAATAATATCTTAATATCTATCTGGGTTTTTTTCTGCCTTCCTATTTTATGATTTTTTTTAGTCAAAATATATGTGTATCTTACTTTTGACAGGATTGTATACTGCTGTCTAAAATATCACCTGTTAGCAATTTATATCTTTGTGGCTAACAGTGGAAACCTTGTTATGTATCAAAAGAAATGTGACATTATGAAAGAAATAAAATATGATATTAATTTGTGTGTCTCTATAATATAGAATTTTTCTTAGGGTGTTTTTAAAATTTCTATGATTTTAATAGCTTGAAAGTAATATTCATATGTGTCTTTCTGTTACTTTGGATGATACATACTACAGTGAGTATATATTTATTGTTTTATTTCTTCATAGATATTTCATTGATCATAACACAGAAGAAGATAGGTATTTCACCATTGATGCTGGTACTGGGACCATAAAGACTGCCAAGATCTTTGACAGAGAGGAGACACCTTGGTACAACATCACAGTGGCTGCTTCTGAGATAGGTAAATAATATATTTGGCACATAGTATTAAAAAAAAGTAGAAAAGAAAATAATAATTTTCAGATTTTAAGAAATATTATCTTGAGATGTTATGTTCTTTTTAATATCATGGGTTTTTTAACCAGTTTGGTTAAAGGAGAATTTTCTGCGTGTGTGTTCCACAGAACAAACAAACAAAATCCCATGCTTATGTGATTCCACCTATGTAAATTTACCATGTTTTTCTGTATGTGATAGAAGGCTGCCAGTTTACCCAGGAACAGTTCCAAGCATTCAGTGTCCTAAAATCAACAGCTTGTTCGTTTGTGTTTAACATTTTGTATATCTTAGAAGATAACACTATATAGTACTGTCTGAGAAATTTAACCTTCCTTCTTGTATCTGCTATTAATGTATTTTAGTGAATTGCATGTTAAATATGCCAATACAAATTTACATCTGACAGGTGCCTAGTAGTTGATGATTATCGGGGTATACCTCTGGCCTTTTATTAGGCAAATTGCCAAGGTAAGATACCATGAATATTTGCCTGCATATCTGAAAGTCCTCAAAGTCTGATGAATTTCCATTGCTTCAGATAATCACAAAATCATAGAATCATAGAATTGTTTGGGTTGGAAGGGACCTTTAAAGGTCATCTAGTCCAATTCTTCTGAAATGAGCAGGGACATCTTCAACTAGATCAGGTTGCTCAGTCCACCGTCCAGCCTGACCTTGAATGTTTCCAGGGATGGGGCATCTACCACCTCTCTGAGCAACCTGTACCAGTGTTTCATCTCCCTCATTGTAAAAAAATTCTTCTTTATATCCAGTCTAAATCTACCCTCTTTTAATTTCAAACCATTACCACTTGTCCCATCGTAACAGGCCCTGCTAAAATGCTTGTCCCCATCTTTCTTATAAGCCCCCTTTAAGTACTGGAAGGTTGCAGTAAGGTCTCCCCAGAGCCTTCTCTTCTTCAGGCTGAATAACTGCAACTCTCTCAGCCTGTATGCATAGCAGAGGTGTTCCAGCCCTCTGATCATTTCTGTGGCCCTCTTCTGGACCCGCTCCAACAGGTCCATATCTTTCCTGTGCTGAGGACTCCAGAGCTGGATGTAGTACTCCAGGTGGGGTCTCACCAGAGTGGAGTAAAGGGGCAGAATCACCTCCCTTGACCTGCTGGCCGCGCTTCTTTTGATGCAGCCCAGGATATGGTTGGTTTTTTGTGCTGTGAGCGCACATTGTTGGCTCATGTCCAGCTTTTCATCCACCAGTCCCCCAGGTCCTTATAGGCAGGGCTGCTTTCAATCCCTCCATCCCCAAGTCTGTATTGATACCAGTGGTTGCCCTGGCTCATGTGCAGGATCCTGCACTTGGTCTTGTTGAACCTTATGAGGTTCATACAGGCCCACTTCTTGAGCTTCCCTGGGTCCCTCTGAATGGTATCCCATCCCTCAGGTGTGTCAACCACACCTCTCAGCTTGGTGTCATATGCAAACTTGATGAGGGTGCACTTGATCCCACTGTCTATCTCATTGATGAAGATATTAAAGAGTACTGATCCCAGTATGGACCCCTGAGGGACACCACTTGTCACTGATCTCCATCTAGACATTGAGCAGTTGATCACTACACTCTTGATGTGACTATCCAACCAATTCCTCATCCACCAAACAGCCCACCTATCAAATCCATCTCTCTCTCATTTAGAGAGAAGGGTGTTGTGGGGGACTGTGTCAAAGGCCTTAGAGAAGTCCAGATGGATGACATCTGTAGCTCTTCGCTTGTCCTCTGATGTAGTAACTTGCAACTAGGCATTTGCAACAATAAGCCTTGCTTCCCGTCAAGAAATGTCTGACTGAGTAGTCCCAGATAAATATTCTTGTACGAGGCAAGGACAGTTTAAAAAACGTTTCAGTTAATTGTTTTATTACAGGTTCTTTATTTTGGCACAGTCAAAGTTTTGATGTTAAAAAACTCAACAAACCAAATGAAAAAAAATCCCAACCTGGATCAATAGAACAATGCTGCTAAGTACTTTTCGTGATACTGTCTTTCAGTGCAGTGATTTTGATCAAAACTATAAACTACTTTTTATGTATATCCCTTTCCCTTTTTTTGGTGTATTCTGTCATTCCCAGATGACACAATACAGGTTTTGCCTGTAACAGGTGCCACTAACATTATTGAGCTCCCTCTGCTTTCATCTGTTTCATCTCCAGGTTAAAATGGAATCTGTTCTGCCGCTACTTCATGAGCACATACTACAGAATTAATAGCATATACATATTTTATAAGGACAATAAATTGTTTCTTATTACTGTACCTGCTTTTGTAACTAAATTGATTTTTTGAACTAAGTAAATTTCTATTGTAAATAGTAAAATGTAGACTTTTATGTAGACTTTTATGTTTAGCCCTTTAAAAAAGGTAACCACTGACACTTCAGTGTGCTTGGCAGTGTCTTCATATATAATGTGTTATTTCAGTGCAGCATGAAATAAAATATAATTTAAGCCTAATAGCCTAATCATAAGCAGGTGCATAGTAAGTGTTAATTTCTATTAAGATTTAAAAGCCACATTGGGGCATACTGAAGAAAGGAGTAGTCACTAGTTTTTTTGGGAAGCCTTCCAAATGTAATTATTTTGCAGAAATAAATCTCAAAAGCATTAAACTTAAATGTAGCTTTCTACACATTATTTGTTCCACATAGTCAAATAAGTGGTAGTATGTGTACCATGCTGAGAGAATGAAGAAGGATTGTGTTTATAACTAAAAGAGAGTAGAAAGAATAATGAGGTTGAAATGCCATTTTTTTTAAGACAGCCTGCTTAGAATTCTCCATTGCAGGTGCAACTCATTACAGGAAAACAGAGATTTTTTTTTTCTCCCTTGCATTGCCTTTCATTACTGTTAAAGTTGGGGTTGGAAAGACAAGTACATCTATAATGTCAGTTTGGAAAACAATTCGGTCATGAAAAAAGGAAGAGACAGCAGTGAAGAAGAGATGGATGTCAGGCAGACTGACAGGCAGCTTAAATGACAGGCAGCCTTTCCTTGCGTCCACTTCTTTGGCCATTTTTTTACCCACAGTAATTTGAATATTACTGCTGTACTCTTCCCAAGCAATTGTGAAATCAGTAATTGGATCTACTGTGGAAGAAGGAGCATATGTTGTGTATACAGCATCAAGACCAAAATTGTTATGTTAAGTGCTATCTATTCCATACCTACAGCCTTTTATGGCATTCACTTTCAAGTCCATGCACAAGGAATTGCAGAACTAAGACTAAAGTGGAAAAATAGGTGGCAGGCTGTGACCAAAATGTTATTGAGCTTTGAGAGTGGCAGTCTTCAAGTTCATCTGACATGGTAGTCAGCATTTGTAGCTTCTGACACCATTTGCTTAGCCAGGAACACGGCAGAATCTGCAAGGCCCAGAAAGATCGTATTGCTTCAACAATAAGAGATGTTCTGCTGAAATAATGTTAAGGTTATAGTTAGTGTCTTGAAGTGTTTTCCTCTGTTGACTTTATGCTACCGTTCACTGACAGAATTCGGTTTGTACTGATCATCCCTTGGGCAGCTATTTGCCGCTGTGCTTATTTTATGCAAATAAATTTAGAATCAACATCGTATTTCCACCCTCAAATGTATGATATCCTCATGCTCCAACCTTATTGGTTCTGAACCTTTCACAAGACATTTACTTTCACTTTTAGACTCAGTATGTGATACACATTGTGCGTTGATCAAACGTCCCCTTTGGAATCAGTGGTAGTTCTACCACTTTCCTCTGTGGGAGCAATATTGATGTAACGATCCATGGGGTATTTTTGTTTACACAGATACTTCCTAAAGCACACCAGAGCTCATTGCCACAAGAATGGATGGGGCATATGCTGTTCTTTAACAGCAGCATACAGTGAGGAAGAGTGGGATTTTGGTGTCCAGGGCACACCACTGAAGTTGTTGCTTTGATTGTTTCAGTAATAGTGCCTCCTGAAAGCTCCTTGTGGTATTAAGAATGAGAAAGATGATAAAATAATACTACATTTTATACTGAAGCATCTACAGACTATGTCTGTGGCAGGGGGAAGGACTACAAATTGATAGTAATGGGATTTTAAAATGCGGTTTCACATAGAATTATTCACATTTCATTAGCTTGTTTGAATTCTTTGAAAAAGTTTATAAAAGAGTATTTAAAAGAGTATTGCTGCACATACAGAGCTTTGATACCACGGTGTATTAGAAATCAGAACACTTAAGAGGCATCATTATGCACTCGATTTTTCAGACAAAATAAAGATCTCCAAGGCTATCAGACACAATCAGATATTGGAAAAATAAAACCAACCCAACCCAAAGATATTTGTCTTTGTTTATTTGTCTTCTGTGTTTTCTTCTCCATGCATATTCCTCATAGTAGCTTCAGGGAATAATGTACCAAAGTGTCGAGTTAAAGCAATACTTCATTGAAAAAAATATGCAATACCCTGTGATCTGGTATTGAAAGGATCCCATGAAAATACAGTCAATACAAAACCTGCACAAAGGAGTAACTTTCAGGGATATTTTCACAAAGGGCAAATAAACCCTAATCAGAATGAAAATATGTGAAAAGACAGGACAGCTCACAAGAATAAGTTTGGAAGAGTTAGCTTGCAAGAATTGGGGTAAAAACATTAAAGTGCATGTTCTAATTATAACATAAGCATTTTTTTCATCAATAAGTTTTTGGTAGAAACAGAAACAATAACAGAAAGATATAGTTATCCAGATCAGAGGAAAACAGGATGCACAGAGAAAAATAATAATTTGCAGCACTGACATATAAAACCCCTTGAGGTTTTGAATAAATATTGAAAGCCTTGTAATGACATTAAATAAACATATAAAGTATATAATTAGAGTGAGGTGCAGTTATATCTTTTATTTAATTCCACAGGGATATTGCCACCTCATATTGCCATTTGTGAACAGCCAGTTATGAGAAGAATTTGCTGGTTCTTATTCATGTTTTATGGTTGCATTGCAGCATAAAAGACATTTCTAATATTTTGGTAAGAAATTAATATATATATGACTTCTGACAGCACTACATGAGACTGTCATACGGAGAATGAGAACTGAAGATATAGTGGAGATGTAAAGTAAACAGAATAAACCTGTTAATGCTATTAAGAGGCACACTGGTTTATCATTTCATAATAATAACAGTTTAACTCTACCACTCTAACTTAAAAAAAACCAAGCCAAAACAAAACAAAACAAAAACCCCAAAAAAAACTAACAGCAAAAAACCAAAACCACAAAAGACTGTTGATGTCAGGACTGTTATTCTGAATGTTATTCAAGTAGCATTTATTTTCATAAATCCCATGGGAATTTTGTTAATATGAAAAGGAAGTTTCAGATAGCAGCATATGTATTAAAAAGAAGCTTTCTTCTGAAATAGGGGTTTTAAAGTTTGCCCACAGAAATGAGTGGAAAAAAAGATTCAAGACTCCAGACTGGCTGTTGATAGGGACTGCTGTCACTTCACAGAGGACTTGCTGGTGGAGGGGCTGATACTGAGTGAAATTGATTCACTTTACAGATATTTAGCATTCTGGCAGACGAACTGGTTATTCTGGGAAAAGTCTCAGTCATAAGGAAGCAAGTCCCTAAAATAGGTGAATTGGAGCAATGTTTCTGCTTCAGTTATCCCTTAAAACAGTGAGCATTCACTTTGAAAATTCGACTCTTGAGGCATAATGCTAACAGGACACAGAATAGATCTGGCTGTTTTATAACGTGCAGGCCTGAAATATATGTCAGCACTGATTATTTTAAAACTGGAAATCTGCCAAACTGCTGCATGAAATTTGTGTAATTAACAAAAATGTACTACTAAAAGGACCGGTTATTAGAGTGATTTGGAGATTGCAGGTGAGTTGTACACCTAAAACAGATTTGAGTTTATGTTTATTTTATAATTAAAAAAAAAAACGAAAAAAAAGGTTTGTAAGGTCCCTTTTAATTCATTCTCATTTTCTTTGCTCATTATAAACTGTGCTATCATCTTGCATGCACATCTGTGTAGTAAACGCAATCTGACAAACTTCAAGACTGTTTCGGTAAGTTGTGTTAATACTTTCCCTATTAGCAATTTGTAGTGTGTAGGCTGTCAGTATGGAAATTTGCCTGCAAATGTCAACAATCCCATGAGGTAACTGCTTCCAGAAAGATACTAATAATACCTTGTGCATTAACTCTTGTGCATTCAACTCTTTTGAATGGGTAAGCTCTTTGTGAATTCTTTGTACTGCAAAGTAGCTGCAGAACAAATAAAGGTAAGCTCTCTGAATCTCCATGAAAACTCTGTGAAAATAATGCAAATTGAACAGACTAGAGTAAGACCACACTGGGTAGTAGTGACAAGCATACAGAAAGACAAATTTAAGATGGGGCAAAGAGGTCTGATACACTGTACTGAAACAAAAGTATTTACCATTTTTTGCCACACACTGGACTAAAAAGTCTTGTTTTTCTTCCCCAGTGACTATCCCAACCATGCCAGACCTACAGAGCAGTTCTCTATCTCTGGTACCTACTGCCCTGTGCTCTTCCGGCTTTTTTCTCCCTTCTTCTTAGATGTATTATGGCCCTTTATAGCTTTGAAGAAGGCCCTGCTTTGAGCTAGGGACTGGACCAGTGACCTCCAGAAGTCTCTTTCAACTAAGATTTTTAGGTGATCCTGTGATTATCTGATATTCACTTTTTTTTTTTTTTTGCCTTTTGGCCAAAGCTTCTTTGAGATTTCTCTTGTACTAAAATCTTAAATTCCTTCACTGTAGTTTATGAATCCACTCCCAAATTGATTTATTCATCCTTAACCCTTTACTGTGATCTCTGCCTTCCATCTCCTTTCTATGCTTTTCTGTGCTCTCTCTTTGTCTGCTTTGTGTTCTTCCTTTAATTTACACCACTTTGTAGTTCACATACTTCATAAACCATGTCCGAGAGCCTCCTGAGCAAAGCCTCAAGAACAAAGCTCCTTTGAGTTGCAGTTCATCTCTAGATCATCTATTGCTAGATATCATGTTCTGTAATTGTAACTTCAGGACTTTTGTAACTGGATTGTCTGATGACATTGACAGAGGAAGTTACCTAAATGAGTTTGTAAGCTGTATTTCAGTGAGCAGTAACAAATATTCAGTCTCTACTGCTTGTGCTGTTCTGCGCAATCTCATGACAGACCTACCTACCTTTAGGAAAGGGCTAAACATCTTTTTGCATTGGTACTCATACTTCAAAGGGTCTCCTGGAGAGAAGATTGGTTCCTTCAATAATACGAGTAGAGGTAGTTGAACGGTTCCTTTCTCCCAACTGCTTAGTGAACAGCCAAGTGTCATTCTTCCTCACCTTCACTTCATATATTCCTAGCATTTTATCATTCCTCAAAGTTTTCCACTAGAAGTGTTTTCTAGATAGCGATGGAAAGCTTTAGTCTTGCGTGAACCAAATTGAGACAGCCTACTTGAGTCCCTCAGTTCACCTGTTATGACAATATACATAATTTTGGGGTAAAACTGAAAATACCAAGAGTCAAGGAAAATTTCAGCAAGAAAATGGAACTTGCAAGTCTATAAATGTGTTCTTATAACTTCTAATGCTAATGTTAATTGGGAAGATAGGTTCCTAAGTTAAATCTTTCTTTTCCATCGATTTTTTTTATTTCCTTTCTAGTCCCATTTTATGGGGATAATTGACAAAGTTCTAAAAGTGAATTAAAATCATCAGATGAACATAGACATATTAGTTAAAAAGAGAAAGTGAAAAATCTGAAGAGAACTTCTAAACCCCAGGCTCTTTGCCTTGTATCCCAAACGAAAAGAAAGAAGGATCAATCTCTCACTATGTCAAAAGAAACTTGAACATTCTCAAATATTCTTTCATTGAGAGGCTACATTACTAGTAGCTTTGAATACAAATATGTGTCTAATCAATGTTTTTCAGAATTCTGAGCAGAGGCCATTAAAGGTGTGACAAATCTAAGGCATTTCACAAATGACCCTTTTTGACAGAAACATGATGTGGATTAATTAAGATCAAAATAGCCAAGATGAATGAGGTTCAGACTACTAATGTTTCTCTTTTTTTTTCTTCTCATGAGCACACACGGGGACATGCACTTTAAAAATGTCAGTCTGTAAGACGCCATTCTTCCATCTTGTTGCACTTGAAAGATTGACTTTACTGTCTTCTGCTGACAGTTTAGTTTAATTGGTGAAAGTACAATGAAGTTTGTCATCTTACCAATTGATATTTATAGAGACTTCAGAAGGTGTATTTTATCTGATTATAAAAAGTTTTAATACACAATTCTTTCAACAAAATAGAACTTTCTTAGTACTTAGTAGTAAGAACAAGGGAATGATGGATTAAAAAAAAATAGGAGGTTTTCTCATTTTATCATGGAAAGCATAATCTCATTGAAAACATTCTATTTTTTACGCTTTTGGAGGGTGAACTCTTTTTGAGGGTGAGCTCTCATGCAAGTGCAGCTCATACCCTAAGACACCCTTATTTAAACACTGTTTTCTTACTGGTACATCACTGCTAAAGCAAGACTCGTGAACTACTTTGTGTAATAGCATAATAACTTGTGAGGAACCTGAACTCAAGCTTGGGAAAGGTTTATACGTGCCTGTGTATTTGTATTTTCTTATTACTTTGGTATTTTATTTCCTAAACTCGTTAAGGGACTGAGGAAAAGAAAAAGGTTTTCATATTTTTCATATTAGATTTTATACAATACTATAATGACAATTTCACATTCATTACAAAGCAATTGATCATTTCTTAGCATACAGTGAGACAGTATGTGATAACTCCAACAGCTTTTTCCCAGTTCAGTTTCAGAGTAACTTACCTTTTGACATGATACAACAGCGACTTAAGACTCATTCAATACTTTCCACTATGCTTTTTAAATTATTTTTCAAAGCAGTTAATGAAGCACAGCAAACAACATCTTTTAGTATCTTGCTACCTACATTTCTGCAGTTGTATGTAGTTCTCACCCAGTTATTGTGTTAAGAAACCATGTTTAAACCGAGGATGTCGCGGAATATTGAGTATTTCAAAAGGCTTAATATGCCCTTGTGTATTTTGCAGACAATCCTGGGCTAGTGAGCCACGTTCCAGTTGGTATTAGAATCCTGGACATCAATGACAACCCTCCAGAGCTTGCCAGAGATTATGATGTAGTCGTCTGTGAGAATGCAAAGCCTGGTCAGGTAACTGTCACAGTTACCTTTCTCCCAGTGAGAAAGAAGAATTACTTTCTTTGTTAATGCCATGTATGTAAGAAGTTTGAATCAGGGAACACATGTTATAATTCTTTCTGATTTCATTTTCATATTTCCAATTTGATTCAACTTTTTAACTGTATTAGGCCAAAGGGAAAATATTTGGGAATTTGTTCAATATATCTTTACTGTTGCTGAAAAAAAATACCCAAACTATTTTCAGTAAAGACAGGCAAAACTTTAACCGTGTCAGATAAGTGATGGAATTTGACAAGTGGCAATCCTGAACAAAATGGATGATGCAGATTTAACATCTCTCATCTAAGTGCCACATGGTAGCAAGGTTTCAAATACAGCTCAGTGAAATGGCTGGTTAACAGGGCTGCTGTCCTCACTATTTGCATGTTGATTGCCCTTGCCTGTTCAGGGTCATTATGGAAAGGATGTTGAATGGGTTTTTCACAACTCTGAGCATGGGGAGCATCAGAACTGAGACTAAATAGTTGAATCACATTCCAGCCATTGCTCCTGTGATTGACACACTTCATTGCAGTCCATGGCTTGACAGTTTTACCAAGTACGTTGCTTTTTTTTTGCATAGATTGAGCTTTTACCCAGCACTCTCTGCTGGTTTTGGATTATTACACAAGTTGTAAGTTGCAATTGTGAGCTCATATCTTTCCTGAGGAATATATTACTAGTAATAACAGTTTTCTCCTGAAATCTTTAAAAGCAGTCTACATAAATGCATAGTGGTGTATTTCTATTTTTAACATTGAGACTATAAAAATGCTGTACTTCATCAGACTATAAGCTGACCAAAGTTATCTTGACTGTAACAGAGGCCAAAAGCTGACACATTAAAAGCAGTACAAGAACATGGCAAGTGAATATGATACTTACCCCTAGTACTTCCCTGGTCTCAGATCATTTGCAGATCATTTCTTGATCCAAGTGTGGTTTCTGTGCTTTTAATAATCCTCTAATGACCATCTCATATGGATCTGTCTAGCTTTTCCTACAGCAAACATAAACTTTTGATATCTGCTACCTCATGGAGCAAGGAATTTTACACTTTAATAGCATGTATCAGGAAGACCTGCCACCACCACCTTTTTTTTTTTTTTTTAAATCTTACCATGCTGTCTTCAGTCAATATTTACCAGTTCTTGTGTTTTGGGGGGAGAGACAGAGAGAGAGAGTAGTTGATCCTTATTTATTATCTTGGTGCCATTCATAAATCTCTAGCACATTGCCCCTCAGCTGTCTCTTGCCCAGACTGAAGAGTTCTACTTAACTTGGACAGGTCATGATAAAGCCCTTCTAGGCTTTTGATCATTCATCTTGTCCTCCCCTCAACTTTCTCCAATTCCCCTCCATTCACCTTGAGATGGAGAATCAAGATTCAAGATGCAGGTATGCAGTGGTTTATAATTCTTTTCATAGTTTATGCTTCATAGTATACGATGATCTCTGCTCTCTTAGCAATTTCTAACAGTGGCTTTGCTTTTTAACCACCAGTAGGCACTGAATGCAAAAAAATCCCTGCCAAAACACCAGTGTAACACCAGAACACCAGAAGTAACGGTCAGCTCAGAGATCATCATCATTCATGTGAAGTTAAGACTTTATGTCTGTGTATAATGAATTTCACCTCTCTTTGTATTGCCTGGCTACTGAGGATTGGAAGGTCTTTAGTGTCAGCCCTTCCTCTTTTCTTCCTTGAGCAACTCAGTAATCATAAGTAGATTTGGTGGGCTGATTATTCATATTCTTTATAAGACATTTATCACTACACCGACTAACAAGTGGCCCAGCATAAATCTTTGTGAAACAGGAAATCTCTGTGACTTCCTTTCCTTATGGAATAGACAAGAGACCCTGAGAAGCAGGAGAAGAGATCCTATTTCTTTTTGAGCAATTATTTGTGCAAGGACCTTCCCTCTTATCTCATGACTGCATAGTGCTCTCATTGAGACACTCCACTCAAGGTCTTTGAAAATCTAAGTAGGTCTGTCTGTCAACTGAATATCTCTTATTAAACTTGCTTATTAAAGTAAAAATAATATTCTAAAAACCTAAAAAAAGCCAAATGTAGAAGAATTAGACCTTGTAAAAGACTATTTTTTTAAAAAAAGATAAAATCTCTTAAGCATTAATTACAATTTTTTTCAACATAGTCTGATATTTCTTAAATTATATAATTTAACAATAATTGTTAAAAAATTGTAAGAATTAATAATAAGCTAAAGCATGCAGTGAAGCTACCTCAGAAATGCTCTGCTTGCCAGGAGCATAGTTGGGGTTGAGTAGCTAATATTTCTTATTAGCAAAGTTTTAACTCTCCAATAGCAGCTTTGCAAATGGAAATTTATGCGAGAGATGTTCAAAGGAGAAAATAACTTTTACTGTAACACCATTTGCTCCTGATTTAGGTCAGCACTGTATTTCTTTCTGAGCTACTGTTTCAAGCATGAATGGCTCCTGACCTCTGTAGCATTGCAGTTTAACACCCGAGATTAATGCTACCATGAAGGTCTCCACAAGCAGCAGTTTAATAGGAAAGGCTGGATCAGCATGCTGTCGTATTCTTAAACTAACAGGACTCCATTATGTACATGACATGCACTAACTTCTATTTGCATTGCTCAACAAGACTCCAGAAAAGATTGTGATACCATTGCACTGTACAAAGAAAAACAACCCCAAAACAAAACAAAACACAAAAGTACATGGCTCTTACTGTCTAGGTTAAGAAAGAAAATGACAATGTTCAACAGATATTAAAGTGGGACAAATAAACAAGGCTTACAGAACAAGACAAGTGTTCCATATGCTAAAAAGCATGCCTGGCTGGATGGTTTTGAATTACTGAAAAGGCAGTATGTACTCTGAGTTATCCATCACCTTGTGAGAATGATTCATAAGATTTATCGCTAAAGAACAAGTTCTGTCAGGTGCTGCCAGGCACTTCTGCTTGACTAGTGCTTTGAAGTTGAGCTCCAGCCCTACGTTGTCCTGTACGCATCTATTTTGAATTTATTATGTCATTGGAAGACTTTTTGCATTTGCTTTATTTTCAGAAGAGGCTTCTATGTGAAGGTATCACAGTATCATTTAATTGCACAGCCACTGTCTCCTGCTTCTTTTTCCCCTCCAGAGCTCCATTTATTTAAAAAAAAAAGCCAATAAAACTTAAGGATTTAAGTAATTAAATGAACCCACCTAACATACCTCAAACAGAAAATGCTTGTGAGAAGATGATCATTTCCACACTACTCCCTTAGCATTTGCCTTGTTGAGAAAATAAACTAAGTATCCCTAACAGCTTCCAGGTGAAGCCTGGTAGATATTATATATTAAAGTTGGTAAAGCAGCTGTGATTTGATCTTAGATGGTATCCAAACTTGGAGAACTCTGACTTCTAGAAATATACTGATTCTGTGAATGATTGTGAAATTTAGCCTATGTAGGAAAATGAAATTTTGCGATCTTCCCTAAAGTGAATTTACAAATGACATTTTCCTTTGCTTCACATGCAACTTGTTTTATTATTTTTTAAGACAATGGGAACAAATAGTGATGTAAAAAAAAAAAAAAGTTTAAATGTTTTGTTCTGGAAAGTGAAGGAGTCAGGCATTGGCAGTTTTCTTAATGTTTCAAAGTTCAGTGTTTGTCCTCGCAGAGTATGAACATGTTAAAGTATCTGACTAGATCTGCTAATCATGTTCGCAATAGATCTCCAAAGATAACAATTTTTCTGGGTGCTTTTCAGAGGAATGATAGAAAAAGTTGTGATAGTAGTGAAATGTCATTTCCCTGACACTGTTCATCACACAGGTGTGTGTATGTGCGCATACACACACACACACAGAGAACTTTTTCAGAATGAGAGTGTATAACTACTGTGCTGCCATCATGAGCTACCTCACCCTGGATGCTGTTATTTCTAATAGCCAAAGAAAATCAATGTTCGCTGGAAAGGATACTTATAGCCTCTGCTGTAAGTTTGTCCTGTGTATATTTACTTGTTTATTGATTCAGTTCTGAAAAGGATCTGAATAGAATTTAGCGCCTGCTTTCTATCCTCTTCAATTAGTTCATTCTTGAAATTCTTTCTTTTCTTGCCAACACTTGTATTAAAAAAAATTACATAACCCTTCAGTTTCATCACTTCAGTGGTGTCAAGTGAGCTTTACAGCATCTGAGGTTCTGTGTCTACGCTTTTATTTTAATTGCCTTTGTAAGGTGCATGTTAATGTCTGCTAATTAGTTGGCTTATTAATTAGAAAAGGGTTAACAGTACATTGGGGTGTCAAGAGGACACATGCTTTTGTTCCTCATCTCTGAATGAATGTCTTAGAAATCTTTTCCTCAGAAAGCAACAGTTCTGTCAAAAATATTTCGACCTGTCCTATTACACATACAATGACTTTTCCACACAGATAAGCATGATTTCTATACCTTCTGGTGCTATACTTTTTCCATACATTTGTGAATTCAGGTCATACTTGAATTTCCATGTGTGAAGTCAGGGAATTCAGACAGTATATTTTGTTGAGTTTCAAGAATAGTAAAATTAGTCTTAAAACCAAATAAATTTTATACTAGTCTTGTGGCACTGAGGTCTTGATCAAAGGTATTTTTGTTGCAAAATGGCATGTTCTTGAAGCAAGATTCTGTAAAATGTCACTGAATGTTTTATGTAAGAGAGGGCAACAGGATGAAAGTTTATCCACTAGGCTGTCAAATAAAAGCTGAAAGTGCATGGCAAAATTACTTATATTTTGCCGGTAAACACCACTGAGGATTTATAAACAATATTTAACAAATTCATATCTTTTTTTAAGGTCTTATCAGATTTTTTTACAGCTATGTATGGTATTTAACAGCATTTTTAGTATTTGAGTAATAACAGAAACTGATTCTCTTGAAAATATTCTTCCATCGTCTTTTTTTTTTGGTCTTGCTTTGCCTTATAGCATTTCAACATTATTAACTAAGTATATCTGTCTGAGATAATGTTACATTTCTGGTTTTTACATGGTAGTTGTTTCAATAATAGATATGCCACCTTTGCAAAATTCAGTAGAGAACAGTTAGCTTTTGTGAAACATTTTCACCAATGTTGCCATGACTTTGGTAAACTGCATGATTATAGATGTTTCAGATTTATCTTATTCTGCTACAGTTCAGCAAAAAACTACTGTGATAAACTTTTAAAATAGTCTCATCAATTGTTACCAAGATTGTTAATTGTCTCAGGTGTGTATAGACAATATAATATACTATATTGTACATAGTCAATGGAGGAAGCCTTGTACTCTGTTGGCCTTAAAATATATTTGTTCTTCTTTTCTTATGTGAATGGAGGTAGAGAATTGTGTGCTGTCTTTTAGTTTTAAAACTGACCAAATCACTTGAGCCTGCACTGTTTATGCTTCAGGTTCAGTCCAGACAGACTACAACTGAACAGTGAACAGAAAAATTCTTATGAAAAGAGTATTTTCCCTCCCCCTTTTACATTTCCCTCGGGATGTCTATCAGCTGTGTGCAGCAGTCTGTGTGGGCTTCTCTGCCTATATCACAAGAACAACTTTTATTAAATTCTACTTTAGCACTTGATCTTCCAGGACCAGCATGAAAATGAAAGCAGAGGTAGAAATATTGCTTGGTCACACATTCCAAAAGCTTAGCTCAGTTTTAGTTGAAAGTAAATTGTAAAAACCACCAGGGCTTTCGAAGGCAAAGGTCCTACCTATCAAATATACCTCTCCCATACATGGTTGCTACATCTAATTCTGTTCCCTTTGGGCAAACCAAACTAAAATCAGGAGTGGCTGCTGTTCTTCCTGTTCTGTTCTCCAGCAATTTAAACTGATTCTTAATAGGAATTTTAAACAGAGAGCTGGTATTATATACCTGCCATTTTGGCTAAACAATTATTTTTCCTACCCAATACTGAAGTGCATCAGATTACTGGGAGGGCAAGTAGATGATGCTCTGCATAGACCATCCTGGTTCAGCTTGAATTTTGGCTCCATAAAAACACATATTTAGGTGAATCTGTAATTCTGAAAGTCACCAGGATGCAATGCAGATGGTGAAAATCTCTGTACCAGGTCCTGACCATATCAGAATGTCAGAAAATATAGATGCTTTAGATGCTTTTACCTAGCTCTGAAGTGTGGTTCCTAAAATATTTCATGGTAGAGAAATCAAGCTAATGGTCCAGTCATTTCATCAGTTGAATTTAGCAGCAGTCAAGTAGAAAATTAATATAAGCGGAGTTTGAGCATCCTGCTGAGGTCAGGTACTATTTGGGTCAAGTTCGAATTTCAACACATTCACTGTTAATTTTTGTTTCAGGTAATTCAGACTATCACTGCAACTGACAAAGATAACTCTGCAAATGGGGCAAGATTCCATTTTTCCCTTGATGAAGGGCTTTCTTTGAATCCCAACTTTACTCTAAGGGACAATGAAGGTAAATCAAACACAAATCTCAAAGAAATGGATCTCTGTTTTGTCTGGGATGTCTCATTGAACAGAACAATTTCCATGCATTTCTTGACAGACGGGAAAACTGTAATCTGTCATCACTAAACCGGCTGATATCAAGGACATGGTGTATAAAACATGTTGCAGACTATGAATAATCAGATACTGCATTTTATTTTTATATTCCATTTTATTTTAGCATTTATACTTCATATATTCAGGATTGTTTTTAAAAAGTGGATTAATGAAGAAGATGTTGGCAATTTGGTCTATTTCTAGGTGAATAGCACGGAGTAGATACTGTTAAGGTTATTGCCAGTTTTTGCTTAAAGGAGAAAATAAGAATTTAAGGAGCATAAAAAGTTGAATTCATGCTTTCTTTTATAGATAGGATACAAAGAGCAGGTACTTGAGAGCTTCCTGGATGATAGTCTGTCACTTCATCCCTCTCCTAATGAAGTGTGTCTAAAAAGTACAATCAGAAATTCGTAGCAGGTACGCCCAGAAGGAAAAAGACCTTCAGAGTCACCCAGCCAAGTGTTTCTGAACATTTCTTGAATCAAAAGAACCATCCAGCCTTTCCAAAAAAACCCCAAGTCAGCCTTACTATTTGGTGAATATTGCCTCATGGTTTCCATTTTGCAACCTGATGAAAATGGGAGTAAACTTTAAATACTTGCCTGCGTCTTTCCTCTTGAGCTTTTGTGTATGTCTGTGTTGTGTGGTTTTCTTTGTATGCATGTGTGGAAGTGGGGGGGGGTTGCTTTGTTTTGCAGTTATATTTTTGCAGTAGTGCCATGGAATACCTTCTGAGATCTTACAGATCACCACTCATTTGTAATGACTGAGAAGCATTAACTCCGTCATTGGTACATATGGCACATACAATGATGTTTAAACTATTCTTTACAGATCTTTTTCATCTGTTTTCAAAACCTTTCGGGGAAGGAGACTGCAGGAGACTAAATTCATGGCCCTCATATTATGGTTCCAAAAGAGATCAATCCAATACCTAACAATATTGAAAAACTAACAATATTTGAAGGACTAGTTCATATTTTAAAAACATTCCTTAAGTGATGACTCCAGCCCTTTCCCAGATTAGTATATCAGTTCCACTCAGATCATGATGGAGCATTATAGCAAAATCCAGAAGATTGTTCCTGAAATAAAGTGTACTGTTGTGTATTTTTGTATTTGAGTCTAAGATTCAAATAAACTCATTGAGTATTAGACTGTGATCTCGTGTGGGAGACCATGGCCATGTTCATTTCGGTACGAGATACTTACATCAAGATGTGTTTTTGAATAACTCTATTAAAATTGTGGTTCATGATGGAGTAGATATTTTATGTCTCTGACCCAATTTTAATCAGGATCTATATTATGCCTGTTTATTACAGTGGAAAATGCTGTGTTATGCTTTAAGGACGGCATGTCACCATAAGTTATTTACCTACACAGTTTTATAAGAGGGTGAGAACTTCTCATAAATCTCCAATGCAGCAGTGTCATGCGTTGGTTATAAGTGTGCAGCAGTAAGTATTTGCTGCTTTCTTGTTACCTGTCCAAGAGCAGTGAGCAATGACTTTAACACAACAGCAGAAGGCAGTGTTTGGGCTATCCCAAGTTGTATTTGGCAGGGGGTAGTAGGGGAAGGAAATGGAAAAGTTGGCCTTTAAGGTAAAAGCCTGCTGTGTATTAGGTTTTTATTTCACCTAAGGAGATAGAAAAAGTAAGTATGAACTTCCTGTAGCATCTCGTATAAAACTTCAGCGTGTACAGAGACTCCAGAAATGCAGTTTCCAATTTGCCCATATAATTAACACAATGACAGTTTAACTCAAATCCTAACAAGAAATTGATCTTAAACCACGACCCTTTGATTGTACTGTTTAAACACTGCCCTTTATTGGGACATTTTCTTTGTGTAAAATATCAGTGAAACACTTACAAAGTGCATTCACAATATCCAGTTACCTAGCATTTACACCTTTCATATTTATTGTCTATTCCTATTCAGAAATGAAATTTCTGTTGCTTTCTATCCTAGGAAATAGCTGAGAGATGGTGGGCAGAAGAGGCTTTTCTTATGTCTGTGACAAGTTTGCACTTTTGAAAACTCATGTTTTTGAGCATCAGCTGTTAAAAGGAATCAGAATGCTCTTAACACAAGACAGCTGCTATTTTTACCTCTGGATTTAATAATTCTATGAAGGCTGGCTTTTTGGAGGGTTTTATTTGTTATGCTATGTTTTTTGAAGAAAAAGAACTACAGCAGTTGCCTTAAGAGAAGTTTCAATAATGTTTTGCAGAATGATAAAAAGCAAAATCTTGATGTCGCATTGAAAGTGGTAGTCAGTGGCAGCTGTATCTGTCACTGCAAAGCTATGTTTCTCTTGCAGTCATCTTTGGATCCAGTCATCATCTCCTTTTATTTCTTCAGGACAAAGGTTTCATTTCACAAAAATCTCAGTAGACATTTTGTTGCCTTGTTTTCATAACCCAGAACAACAGAATTTTGCTCTTTGAGCCCAAATGCACTGTTGCACAAATGTTCACCTACTCCATTATCATCATTAGAGCTACAAGACAAAAAGACCGTACAGCAGTGAATTGGATATTTAAATATTAATGCACTATATACACAATATCTATGCACTTTGACTGAAATCTAGAGGACTTGCACAAGCATAAGATTTTGTAGTTTGTCCCTACCTTCCTGTATAGACTGCAGCAATATACACTCTCAGCATGTGTATGATTCAGGTCAATAATATTTTATGGCTTCAGCAGAGGAAATAGATATTAAAGCATCAGTCCAGATAATTGATCATACGAACAGTTTAGCTTTTATCTCTTGGGCCTGAACTTGTGCCTTTACTCAGAAGCAACCTGCAATGTTAAAGCTCCAGCCTTTGAATACGCACCCTCACAATGCAGAGCTTAAAACCCTCAGGGAAATGTAGGTCAGGAGACAGCCACAGGACTATACGAAATATGCGGTCCAACAGAACCTAAGAGTTGCATGGATCACCTTCTGGATTTTGTTGGTGTTTACAATTTTCATTTTAAAGAAAAAAATGGGAAAGACAGAATATGATACCTTTTCCCCTGCTGACTGGATTCTTAAGCTGCAGTAGATTCTTTGCTGCTGTTTGAGTACTGACAAAGTACTGTTCTGAGAGAGTAAAGGCTTAAGAGTATGAACAAGAGGACAGCCAACAAAATATTTCATTATCTGTACACATGTAAGCAAGACAGAACAAGAGCTGCAATAGAATTTCTTTGCTATACAAAGAAAACGCATTAAGTTGTAATCATTTCCTGCAATTTTAGAGAGCAAGCCCAGGGAAGATGCCTTTTTGTTTGTTTGGGAATTGTACCTATGGAGGCTTTTTAATGAAAACAGGGCTGTTTACAATTTATTCTTTCAGAAAAATGTTGCAATTTCTATTAAAATTTCTTTTAAAACCTGAGCAGCGAAATAGTTTTTTAGTCTGGAAATGCTTTTATGTTGCAGCTCAGATGCTACATAACTCAGTTCATGGCTGTCTGTGTTCTCACTTGTTTTTTTAGGATGTTATTGTCATAGATAATTTTTTAATGCTTTTTTTATTTGTGTGTAGTATCTCAAATTTACACTTTTTGCCTAACCAGAAATATCTTCTTTTGGATGTCCCATTAAAAATTTACCAGGGCAATATGTGAATAAAACCACCTTCTGTTGGAGAGTCAGTGGAAAGATGAAAAAAATTCTTCACAATGGAGCTGTTTCTAAGTACTGGATTTTTAAATTGTAGTTCTTTTATCCGGAAAGAATCATAATATTTTTCCAGATGCTTAAACAATGGTTGATACATTTGTCACAGCTTTTTAGTTTGATGGAAAATGAATGTGTACATATGTCATGGTTATGATATCCCCAACCTTTAATATACAGACACACACATTTGCATAGTCTCTCTCTCTACCTCTGTCTCTCTAAGTCTAAAAAATTCATTCCTTCTTTCTGCATATTTTGCTACCTTTAAGAGACCTCTTTCAGAAGTCACACAACACTTTTCTGGGAGCTGACAAAAGATTCAACCCCCAGAGAACAGTTCACTTAGGTACAAGAGAACATTTATGAATTTTATGCACTGTAAAGCACTGTTTTGACAGTGGTTTTGTTTCTGTTTTGGTTTGGTTTTTGTTTGTTTGGGGTTTTTTTTCACAAGATATACAGTCTACCATGGGTGCTCCAATGGGTATTGTAAATTTGTTGGACAATAAGGGTTTGTGCAGAGACTGTGCACATTCACCCAACACTACCAATAAGATTTGTACATTCTCGTACATTAATAAATTGAGACTGCCGACTTCTGAGAGTATACAAAGTTTACCTTACTTTCAAGGAAGAACAACTCCCTAGAGAATGCTTAGCATTTGTTCTCCTCTCCTTTTATTTCTTCAGGACAAAGGTTTCATTTCACAAAAATATTTGCAGTTTTATTTTTCCCCTCTGCCCACTTTTCTCAAAGATCTGGCCTTTTGAAAATTGCCCAGTGATGGAGAATATTCTGGAGTTGGAACAAAAGTAGGCCATTTTTCTGATACTATCCCTTTGAAGGTTCCTTTTTCTTAATGTTATGCCACAAGATACTTTAATACCCGCTAAAGTAGACACATGCTTTTCTATAAAATCTGGATCACAGTGAATTCAATGGCATGTGTATAAAATGAAATTTGTAATGTGTTCATCCACCCATGCCTGTGATGCAGCTTAACATTTTTCCTGTGTCACAGATCAAAAATGAGTGGAAAATAAAAGATCAGTTTTACTTGGCATTGCTGTTATTTAGGAGGAGAGTAGCCTCCAGAGAGTAATTCATCCCATCCGAGTGTGAATTCCTTTGCAAAAGTTTCTGTATATCTCTCTTCCCTGATGTGTGCAAAATTCCTATTTCCAACCATATTGCACAAGATGTCTGTAGCAGGCAGGTGAACTGACTTAGGGCTTTAAAGTTGCAAAAATTAACATGCCAGATACCAGACCATGTCTTAGTTGCTCTACAGCATCTGGAATGGCATTAAAAAAGGTCAGGTTGAAACCCCCGCTTTGCAGCCCAAAATGAGTGGGAAACAGCTACCTAGTTCCTGCCTTCATTTACATCAAAGTGGCATGCTCGCTCTGGTTACGTAGTATTGCAAGTTGCTACTGCCCTTCCATGAAATATCATCCTGGAAAGAAGACAAGTTGTAACGTGAGAGAAATGATACCTGAGAAAGTGCAAAGTTAGCATTATACACAGTGACTGTAAGTACTGTACTTAGAAGTGCTGTCACTGTAAACAGGTTGAATGTTTGAGCGGGTAGTATCACACAATCAACATACGAAAGTAATAAAAGGAATTCTACCATGAGCACAAAGGACAGAAAACCAGGACTAGCTACCACAGAGGAAGACATTTTTCTTCCTCACACCTGTGAACTTTGATCTTTTTTTGATGTAAAAAAAATTGGATTTAAGAATGACCAGGCAGGTAAGTTAGTGCATAGTGTATAGGTTCTTCATGCATTTCTTTTTAGTGCTGCTACCTGTTGGTGTTTCACAAACCAACCCATAAGCAAATAACTATGTTTCAAAAGTCTGCTATGTTGCTTTTCATTTTTGCTACCCATTGAACAAGAAAAGAAGTCCATTGGCAATAGCTTTGAAACCAGCACAAAGAAAAAAAATAATATTTAAAAGAGCTATCAGTAAAGAAATGAAACAGAAATGCCTATCAATAGAGTCCCACATAAACAAATTAACTGCTCTAACTTATAAGAAATGCAAATGCATTCCAATATATTTTCTTTGGTTTTAATTAGTTACGAGTTCTCAGAAAATGTATAGAAGTTGGACTGCTGATACAAGTAGAGCTGAAAATAAAAACATGGCTTAAGCTATAAACAGGTTTTTACTCTTTTTTTTTTTTTACTTCCATTTCTCTTGTGTCTGCTTATAATGTATAATGTGTCAAAGGAATTCTCAAATTGTGAATAATAAATGAGTATCCTCCAAAGTGCTCCAGTAGTCACCTTCCATGGTGTTATCATTGTATCTCAGCTTCCTTGATTTTCCTGTGCCCTCCTTTCTTTTCTTATTTCAGAAGCTCAGTGTAAAAAGGCAGAGATGATAGAAAGAGGAATGTGATAAGAGCCTTTTATACAGTGTGCAGTGTGGCTTAATAAACTACCACATCTTCAGAGTGTGAAGAGCTGCTGCGTTAGATTCATGTAGAATTTCCCATGTGTAACCTTCAACCCACTTGAGATGAATCTTAAGTTCTAATTGCCATGTTGGCAAACCGCAGCCCAAATATGAGAAAGTTTAGATCATGAAATGGAGCAATGTGCAGATAAATCTTTAAGTTGGAGTTGTTAATTTCCCTCAGCAGTCAGCCCTTTCATCTCCAGTAAGTCCTGGTTCTTATCATATTTCTCAGGTGTGAAGTTCACAGTTTAAATCTTTTGAGATAAAAAGGTCTTTCCTTCCAGGCCTGTAAAAATCAGACCTGTAGTTATCATCATCGTAGCTGTAAAAATCAGACCTGTAGTTATCATTATCCTAGTGCTATTGCTGCTGACCTATATACTTGTCTTCCCTGTCTATCTGCTGTGTCTGTTTTCGGGTATCAAAGGAATTTCTCAATCCATGACGCCCCTCCTCCCTTTCAAACTAGTTTTGTTGATATGACTTTTTGTATTTTTTTTTCCCCTCACTAAACACTTTCCTACGTCATCAGCATCTGTCTTCATGCTTGGCTGCCTGTAGCATTTACAGTTTGTGGGATTTTTTTGTTTCATGTTTCATCCTTCTGTTAAAAATTGCCATCTTTCTAGCTCCTCTCTGTGGGTCCTCCAAGAGTTTTTGATAAGGAATGTAAACAATTAAAACACATAAACTTAGAACATCAGAATATTTGTTGGTACTGCAGTTTAACTAAACTTTTATTACCTTTTCATTTTGTTGGTGTACCTTTGCATACAATGGTCCTGAAGAACAGAGCTTTGACTAGAACATGAGACGTGATTCCTCTGTTATGCCAATGTCGTTAGTTTTGGTCATTCTCCACTGTCCTTGATTCTCAGTGACCTTCAAAAAATCAGTTCTTAGATGCAGTTTCCTTCCCTGTAAAAATGTTAGAGATCTCATTTGTAAAATATTCTAAAAGATTTAATGAAAAAAACGTGAGAGCTGAGTTACTTTTCAGCATTTTATTTATAGGTACACATAGGCATGCACTAAGAGTTACTACCTGCAACTCTGTAATAGTGAGAGTAATAGTGGGAATTGTCACCTCTGATGATATTGAAAACAGAAAATTCCCATGCCAGTGCCCAAAAAATTACGATCATAATTTTTTTTTTGTGTTCAAATTTGTGACATCGCATTGAAGGAAAAGCTTTACGTTGTTTCGTTGAGAATGCTTATAATTGTGTATGTTGTTACAGAATCTCCTGGGTATATGTCATGTAACATCTGTTTCTGCAGAAATCTGGTTATTACTCAAGAGACTAGAAACTATAAATTCACCATGGCAAATTTTTGAAATTAAAAATTTGATTCTGGCTCCTTCTTTGCCTAAAATTGTGTCTTATGCTAATATTCAATTCTATGATGTTAACGATACAGGAAAAACAATTTAGTGTTGAAAGAACAAATACAACATTAAACAAAAAAAAATTGTCTTTTTTTTTCAATTTGTATTTATTTTGTGAGGTATAAAAATGTCAGTTCCTTGTTTGGCAAGACCTTCCACCCCAGAGCAGCGTGGTTTAACTATAGCTCTTTTCATTTTTTTTCACTGTAACATTTGAGTTGTCCAGTTTGTCCATTTCGTCACTTGGTCTTTTCTTTTTATTTATCTCACGTTTTATTTATTCTCCTCACAATTTTTCCCCTATCTGTCCACAGTTATCCTTATAGTATACATGCTCACATCTCAATGTTCTTTCCTTTACATCTTTGCCAATAGTCTTCTGTGCTTAAATCCTTCCATTACTGCTAGATTCCTGCTCAGGAATCCTCAGGTTTTCTTCATTATAGTCGGTCTCTGATGCTTTTCTTTTCAGCCTGCATTTTCACCTCTGCTTCTGTAGCTGTATAGTGATACTGGATCATTCACTCTTTTTTAGTTTTATGCCAGAAGGTGGAAGGAGGAGGTTATGCTTCCTGCTCAGATTTGAATACTGGGCCTTCTTTGGGTATAGGCCCAGGAAGTTTCACATGAACAAAAGTTTGTAGGATTTTCTTATATGGACAACGTAGCTGACCTGGAGTGTTTGGGGCTTGTAGACACTGTAACAGAAATAAAATAGAGTATTAAGCAGAAATGCAAGACTGTTCTTATTAGTGGTAATAACACTTGCTGTCACCTTTTGGATTTAGTAGTATAAGATCTGAGAATTTTTTCTGTTGGGTTGAGAGATATGACAGATGTTAATATTAATGCTTAGTTCATGGATGTATTGTCACTCCCAAAGGGGAATTACATTCCAAATCAAGTCCTTGAACATATCCTTAGGTTTTTAAGGTATTATTTCTGGATAACTTTGTTGTGAGAAGATTGTCATCTTCTCATTTGTTGTAACTTGAAATACAATTCTCCTTAGAACTGTCACTTCTTTGAAATTGCTTTCTCTTTCTGTTGATAAGTAGATGTGCTAAAAAGTGCACATAGGAGCATTGTGGGACTTCAGTGGGATTTCTAGGTGACCACTCAGATGTTAGTTTATTGTGGCAGTATTGGTGCAAAGGTAAAAAAGAAAAAAAAAAAAAAACAACCCACAAAGCAAAACAGCACTGTGACTGTTCTCTTGCAATGAAGCTTAAAGACACAGGCTGCGTACACTACATAGCACTTGGTCTTGTACCTCCTCTGAACTCTGTCTAGTACCCAATGGAGCTCAGATTCCATTTTTATGGGGTTTTTTTCTCTTCTGATTTTATGAAATAATGTGAAAGCTGTATTACAGCAAAACAGAGCAGTGTTATCATGGCACAAAAGGAAGTTACATGCTGCATAGTGTGTGGTGTGAAGCTGTCTGGGGATGCTTAGCGATCTGCAGGCTGTTGGAATAATGTTGAAGCAATGTGTAAAGTGGGAGGAGGCAAACCTGGTGCACTCTTGTCCATACTTCCAGCTGAAAAGGGTCCCTGGTGTATGTTATTAACTCCAGCTGTGGTTGGGTGTTATGTGAGAGACTCCTACTTGGCCCAGACCAACAAAATACCAGGGCAAGTGCTAAAATTTAGCAGTGTGAAAAGTCAGCATTCCAGGGATCATACTCCCCAGCTTTGTTTTGTTTAACAAACTCCAACTGCAGGAGAGAAAAAGAGAAATTGTTAGAGAAGAGCTCTGCTAATAATCTGTAACAAGTTGCATTTCAAGGAACAGAAGCAGTTATAAATTGGATTCTGAGCAACTAGAAAGCCAGTGAAGTTTTTCATGCATAAGGGTGAAATGATGATGTGTTTTTGAGTGTTGAAAGGCAGAAGCAGCAGTCATCACCTTACATATATACTGAAAACATTAACTTCTTTTTATGCAAAATACGCATTCGTTTGAAAATCCCAACTAATCACAGATACATGAGTTTATTTCTGCTCTTGGACTGTATCTAGTGCTCAATCTGCTACCGCTTTGGCAGCTGACAGGCAGACCAGCTGAAGGTCATTTTGCATTCTATGGATTCTGTGCATTCTTTAAAACACTGAAGATTTTATCTGTGTCCTCCAGCAGTATTGGGGAAGTTCGGACTGACAGTCTAACATAAAAAAGTGGAGAGAATGGCAGATGGACAAGATATTATTTTAAAAAAGCAAATGAAAGTTTTTTACACAACATTATGTAGCAGAAAGATAAAAGAGCTGCTTAATTTACCCTCTGATTATAGCAATGTATGTGCTGAAAAATTAAAAGCCATGCAGGCAATCTACCTCTTTGTAATCTGTGTTCTCTTAGATTATTTACTTGTTTTAAGAGTATTTTAAAATAGATCACTGAGATTGTTCATGTACTGCATTTTATTAAAAGTAGAAGTCATGTATCAAAGAAGAAGCTGGTCCAAATTTGTAACATTAGACTTGGGACTTTTCTATATCTTAGAATTAGACTGGCAGAGCATAGTAAGACCTCCATGGTTGGGCATAGTCTGTAATTATGGGCTTAAGGCTACTGCTCACTCTGCTTGAGGGGAAAGTTTTCTTTATGTAATGAATGCAATCTGAATTTCAGTGATACCAAGCTTGATTTCTTCAATCGACTCAGTTATAACACAGAACACTTTACTCCCTCCTCTAGTCACAGAATAATGTGGAAATCATTTATTTCTTAACCACAAGATAATAATAAAAAAAAAAATCAGCATTACTGAGAATACCACAGTACATTTTTATAAGGTTTCACAAGACCAGTTCAAGCAATACAGAGAAGGGCTAAATTTTAACAGAGATTTTACAAAAATGAAAGAAATATTTCTGCATGTCACATGCTATAGATATATAGGAATAATTTCCAGAACCCTATATCAAAAGAAAATACTGATTTACTATTTTTTAATCACCTCTGTGTTTCGGGTTCTTCTGCAGGTTATTGAAAACACTTTTTTTATTTTGGGGGTGTGTGTGTGTGTAGTATCTGGCAACTTTGTAAGGAAAATAGTATGTTTTGTCATAGGTATGTTATAACCCCTGTGCAAATATCATTTCCACAACGTGATGATCTTACTCTGTGTCACATTTTTTCAGATAAAAGAGTTAGCTGTTCATCTCATTCTGGTTTCAGTAGGGTTCTGTAAATGGAATGAATATAAACGGCATTGTAAGTGGCTTGTGTCATGCCTCTAAAGAGGAAGTTGGCATGAATCTTGGGATTTAGTCATCAAAGGTATACCTTGACAAGAACAAGTAGAAGAAGACTTCAAGGCCTACTGCAAATAAATAAATAAATTTAAAAAATACATATTTTGCACCACCTGCAAACAAGAAGAACAAAACTTAGTGAGTTTATGGCAAACTCACCATGCTGGAGATTTCCAAGAAGATAAGTAGGGGAGGTGGAGAAGAAAAGTTGGTGAACTTCAATGCAGTGGAACCTGATGCTTAGTTCTGGACTCAGCAGCAAGGGTATCAATTACCACCTCCTTTATATTTCTTGTGTGCAACCTGTTACCAAATATATTATGTTACGTTATTATGCTGATGTGGGGCTATGCAACTGTCTTTCTCAGTACCACTGCTGGGTGATAAGCAAAAGAAGAATGTTGAGAGAAGTGAGTTAAAATGAATGCTTTAAAATTTGGCACAGAGCTGGATAGAAGGTGTGGCATGAGGAGTAGTCACCTGGTAAACAGCTTGTATCCAGTTTAAACAAAAACTTAACTCCTCCATTCAGATATACATATGGAAAGTAATCAGTCCTGTACGTTAAAATATGCCACACTGGCTTTATTGTTGCACTAGATTTTCACAAAGTGCCACAAACTTCACTTTTCCATAGATTATGATAAACTCATTTAATGCTGTAACCACAGTGGCAAGGAAAAAGAAGAAATTTTCTGGTTTGTTTATAATAGGAAGAGAAACCCAGCAGATGTATTTTTGCACTTATCACTCCTGTGTTGTTTATTAAAAAACTCAGAACCCACAACGCTGCAATTTGGAAACTGTGTAACTGTTAATCATGGGCAAGCAGTAGGAGAGGAGAACTCTTTTATTCCAATCTCTCTCTCTTCACAACTGCTCGCGTCTCTGATTCCTCACTGTCTCCAATTTTGTTTGATTTATCTGTGTGCTCTTATTCGGGGACCAGTACTTTTGAAGTGGTGGCAACAAATTGAAATTAAATTTTACACATATGAATGAAAAGATATAACTATATATTATTGTAGCATTACTTCCCCTGCGTTCTCTTTGTGCCCCTTGATGTCTTGGACTTAAAGGGATATGGGTGGCAGCTTACTATCCTAATCAGCAGCTATAAATGCTCTTGCAATGTGCGTATAGTAAGCATTAGTATTCTCATCGACTGTAATATATGCCAGATGGATCTGTAGGTTACATAATGTTGACAAAATCTTACATCACTACCTCTCCTTTGATTACTTACCTTACGTATGCCCATTTAGAAGATGTAATATCTGCTCTTCTCCCCTTCCTTTCCTTCCTTCATCCCTCTTCCCCTCCCTTCCTCCTCCTGACCTCCACCCAGCATGAATCTTTGGCCACTGTCCTTTTGGGTGTTTTCTAAAAGTTTACTTACTCTATACATATCGCAAACAGTAAAACCTGGAAGTTTTATTTTAACTTTTATGGAAGACCTTTTAACATTCTTCTGAGAATCAAGAGGATTTTATCTTATGGATGATTTCCACAACAAATATTCTCAGAATTCCAGGAATTCACATTTACAAGTGTCCCTATACTACCAACAGCATAACGTGAGATTAAAACACTTGCAGACTGGGCCCAAATTGCTTGTCAAAGTTCATGTAGACTCTAAAATTGGTACGTAAGCTTAAATAATCTTATTTATGTAATGCTAATTACTTTCCCCGGCCTCGTCTTTTTCTTTCATTGGCTGCAAATGCTTCCTGCCAAGTTTTAATTGTAGATTGTGCATTTTCACAGATTAGGACAGTGATGCTTCTTCTCGACAGGAAACAGTCAATAACATTTTTAAATTTTTGCTTCTTTAAAATTGTATTCTGGTTTTGATATTGTAGATAATACAGCCAGTATCCTGACAAGACGAAGGAGATACAGTCGAACCACTCAAGATATATATTACCTCCCAGTTTTGATTTCTGATGGTGGAGTGCCCCCTCTCAGCAGCAGCAGTACTCTCACAATTAGGGTTTGTGCGTGTGAGAGAGATGGACGAGTGAGAACTTGCCATGCTGAAGCTTTCCTCTCCTCGGCTGGCTTGAGCACAGGAGCTTTAATCGCAATCCTACTCTGTGTTGTCATTCTTCTTGGTAAGCCATTTTCAGTATTAAGTAATGCTGTCCTTCCACCGGCTCTCTGAATGTGACAGGGCAGAAATTTTTAATATGATGTGTTTTTGAACCAGAGGCTGCCTGATAGTAGGAGGTAATTATAAGCATGGAGCTGTGATTAGAGGGGAAAGGTTTAGCTAAATTAATAGGAAAAAATGCCTTTAAAGTACATTCATGGATATCTGGAATCCACTAGAAATTATTTTTCAGAGGTTATCAAGTAATTAGCACTGCAGATCTTTTTTCTGTAATTTGGAAAGATTTCAAAAAGCCACTGACTCTAATTCCATGTCTAGAACAGTGTGAAAAATGATAGAAAAGAGATGAGGAAAGCTTTTTGAAATGCATTACACTGTAAGAAGCGCCATTAGCACTGTACAAAAGCCATTTCTTAATTACCTTTGTGGGATAAGCAGATAGCAACGCACAACATAATCCACAGGGGCAAGGGACATATGAGACTATAAGATGACTCCATTAGATAAATGCCCTTGCAAGTGCATTTGCTCTTGACTTTTTTGGGTTTGGTTTTTTTTTGTTTTTTTTGTTTTTTTGTTTTTTTGCCCAGGCCAATATGAATGTTACCCATCAGTTATTTTTTTTTATTATTTTTTTTCTGGCAGAGGCACAACTTGCTGGGTACATGCTTCTGTACTACTCATGTGCCTTTCTGCATTCTTATAGAGATAGGAAGAAATAATAGGAATTGCAGTGTGACACACATCAGAGATTTGGAGGATTTTTTCCGAAGGCTCTACATTTTCTCAAGATTACTCTCCTCACAGCTTACTTCAGAACTTCTTTGTCAGAAAGCTGTTTTAAAATGTATACTAATACATTTAGTTTATAATCTCATATTTTATCATACAAGATTGCATATTCATAAGGGAAAAAATAAACATTTACATTTTGATTCAATATATATGCTAAATATTGGTTTTAATGAAGCACTGAAAGCCCTTGACAATGCTTCTGAAAAATGTCAGCCCTAATTACTCATTTCTCATTCAACTAAAAGAGCGTTATCCCCTTTTATGTCCTTTATGAGATCCCTAATAATTTAACGAGTGGATTGGGTCAAGAAATCCCAGCAATCCCCACAAAGAAATTATACAGTAGAAGAGTGCTCTTTACTGACCCTTTGGAAGACCAGGCTGTATTGGAAGTTTGTAGTTTCAGTACAGCATTATTAATTTTCCCCTTAATTGTGTGGTCTCAGCCTGCTGCACTTTGACATGTTGCTATGTCAAAACACAGCTGTCCGGATTTCATGGGTGCTTTCCAGGCATACCGTAATCTATCTTCAGGTAACACGTTACACACTAAAGGCATTGCTCACTTAGGAATGTAAGTATGCTCTTTTCCAGATTGGGCAGGTTTGGTGAAGCCTTTGTTACAGGCGCATGCCTGACGTAATGATCCGAAATACCAATATTAGCCTGAAAATATTGCACTTCTGTATTCGTGACTTAGTAACTTCTAGTTCTTTAACATGTATCTACTTACTTCAGATAAAAACTTTAAACCTAATCTAATATCTGCAGTTTTCTCTTTAGCAATTGTGGTCCTTTTCGTCACCCTAAGACGTAGCAAGAAGGAGCCCTTGATCATTTCAGAAGAAGACGTCCGGGAAAACGTTGTGACATATGATGATGAGGGTGGTGGGGAAGAAGACACAGAAGCATTTGACATCACAGCGCTGCGGAATCCATCAGCTGCTGAGGAGCTGAAATACCGGAGGGATGTTCGTCCTGAAGTGAAGCCTGCGACCAGGCATCATCCCTCCTCAAGCTTTGACAGTATAGATGTCCAGGAGTTCATTAAACAAAGACTGGCAGAGGCTGATCTGGACCCCAGCGTGCCCCCGTATGACTCCCTACAGACATATGCCTATGAGGGTCATAGATCAGAAGCTGGATCTATCAGCTCTCTGGATTCAGCCACAACACACTCTGACCAGGATTATAATTACCTTGGAGACTGGGGACCTGAGTTCAAGAAGCTGGCTGAACTCTATGGGGAAATAGAATCAGAAAGAACAACTTAGTTGTAATTCCCAGAACAGAGAAGTTCCTAAACGACTGGAGATATGATGAGAGCAACGGTAACAAAAAAATGAATGCAGTACTTGGAACTGAGCAAGTTGTATGCAGTTACTGTACAACAAGTGCCCTTTTCATATTTGAAACTGGGTTCTCCAATTGGAAGAAAGTCAAATTTTGAAAAATACAGAAAAAAGAAGCTATTGTCCCTTGTGTATATTTTTTAATTGCTCAATAAAGTCCGTGGTACCGTATCTGTAACAATACCTAAAGTAAATCCAAGCAATGAGATTTTTATTGCAATATGCTTAACATCTCCAAGCTACAGTAAGTTTATGGTCATGCCTGTTTAGGAAGATAGCTAACAGAGGGGCAAATATTTGCAGGTGGTTGTGGTGTTGCATTTCTAGCTGTGCTCCAGGCCTTGTGATCCCCGTGTGAGGTAGCCAATGGGGTTTACTATCAGTGTGAGAAGTTCTGACAGTCTGTTTCCTTTACAGAAGGGATAAACCACACATGTCCTCTTAAGTAAATGGTCCTTTGATGATTTAATCTTGTTGGATTAGAAGGTTGCATTGAGATAGTGTCATTTCATTATGTCCTTCATAATCGTGTCATCCATAACCAGCTGACAGAGGGAGAGCATCATTAGCTGTTAGCCAAACACGGCTCTAGCCCATAACCCCAGACCTGCTCTGTTGCTGCGTGCTAGAGGAACTGTTGTTTCCAGTGTTGTGCTTTTCCTTTTTGTCTTTTCATGGGAACATCATTCATTTAAATGGAATGGGTCCAGAGTACTCGTTATGCAGTGAAGCAGATGAAACATAGGCTATTTCGATAAAAAGCAGCAACAGCAGCGCCATTAAACTATGCAGTGGTTTGGTTCACTGTGCTTCACTTATGTCAATAGACGAAGCTTTTCAAGTCTTTTGCTTGTCTGAGTCCAGGAGCTACTACAGTCAGTTTAAAACACAGAGTTCTTAATCATAATGTCTCTATTTCCGTGTGTGACTAAAAGCAAAATAGAGCTGCTGGTAAGACATTGGAATAGGGAAAATTGAAACAAAGAGAATAAGATGATGATGCTTTTTTCTTTTTAGTTCAATTTACTGGTATATAATTTCTCTTAGAGTAATTTCCATTTAAGCGGAGCAAGCTTTTTTCTCCCTATTTCAAGCATCATGGGAACAGGAACATTTTAAGTCAGTGGAGGAA
The DNA here is from genome assembly GCF_000708025.1 of Charadrius vociferus. NCBI lineage: Eukaryota > Metazoa > Chordata > Aves > Charadriiformes > Charadriidae > Charadrius > Charadrius vociferus. The sequence goes on along the minus strand of NW_009647939.1, from coordinate 635,676 downwards.
GAAAAAATTAAAATGTACCATTATTGTGGTTCCTATAGATTAAATAAATTGATTTCTCATGTAACTTTTTAGCATTGCAGAACTGCTTAACAATTCTGCTTAGCATTGCAGGCAGTTTAACACCTAATCCAGCAGATTCTTATGTTTTCCTTTGTTTTGTTTGAAATGTTAATCTTTTGTTTGTCTTTCTTGTGATAATAGTATGAGAGGACCAGGAGCTCCTAATATCGCGGGAAAGATTATGACCTATAAGGCTCACCGTCTATTGCAGTCTTCTACTCCTGAGAAAATTGTAGCTCCAGTTAGGGAAGTGGACACCTTGCAATATGTGTTTGATAGGGAAACTGTCCACAAGCAGAAGCTGTTTACTGGTTTTTTACTTTCTGGGCTGGTGTGGAGAGTGATACAGATCTGCCCACTCCACTAGATTCCTCCCTATGCATTCTAGGTGCCATTTACCTTCAGGTTAGTAGAGAAGGGAGTACCTTTTGCTCCTCCAAGCAGGGTCTGTGTTTGTTGCTGACCTACTGTGGGCCACACAGGTGAACCAGATTATTAATCCTTCCCTTTACTGTTTAATTGGGTAGGTCCTAGACATGACTGAAACTTCTCATCAGTTCTACTTTGAGGATTTTATTTTATTTTATTTTTTATTAACACCTTCCTAAGATGTTGTTGACTGCTTTGGGTTTAAATAGCCTTTGGGAAAAATTAGCAAGTAGTTTTACAAGAAACTTTTCAAACTCTAAGAAGTGTTACTTGCACTGTAGTTCCAGAATTGTTTTTTACTATACTGTTTTGTTTGCAACTTGAAAATTGTAATGTTCCCCTCTGCAATTTAGAGGGGAAGAAACCCTGAACTCTAAAACGTTCTGCTGATTATCTGAAAGTAGTTTCATAATCTGTGTTCAGATATTTTTATTTTTATTTTTATCAAATACAGGATTTTCTAGAAATGCATTTAAGGAGACGTTCATTGTAGAATAAAGTTAAACAGATGCTTTAATGCAGTAAGAGCTGCTCAAGCTGAGAATGGTTTATGCGTTGTCCTTTTTTGGGGGTAGAGTTAGGATATGTTTCAGTTTTGTCCCAAAAGAAGCAAGTAGTAGTACAGGATTTTGAGGAGAAATTTTCTTTTTATTTAGATTGCGCTTGCTTTATGCCAACTTCTAAATTTTTATATTGTAGGAATAGAGTGCTAAGAAGAAAATCTTTCAGTATTAGTAATACCATGGGCCATAATACTTTGTACCACGTCTGCATGAAAACTGCATTCACAGTTGTATTATAGCTTTGAGAGCCAGGTATTAGTTATTTTTATGTCTGTTCCCTCTGGCCCTACACTGAAGCAGAGAAAATCAATTGTATTTTGTGCATTAAGCAATGTTCCCACCATTGTTTTCTTTTTATTTGCATCATTCAGGCTAAAAGCCTGAACATTCAGGCTAAAAGCCAACAGACGTGCAGTGACATAAGCAAATAGTCACTCCTTATGCTCATGTTCTGATTAAGTTAATGAGAGAAGGAGGTCATATCTCAGAGAAATAATCACTTTTCCACCATTCCTCGTGCTCTCTTTTCTGCTGTACATGCATCATACCCACAGCCCCAGGAATCCTGAATCCTTTAAAACTCTGCAGGGTTATTGAGACGCTGCTTCAGTGATGCTGCAGTGTGTCCTGTTTGGTATGTCCTATCCACAGTGATCCCCAAATGTGCTTTTCTATCATGATACGTCTGCATGTTTGCTATGCTTACTGTTTTTTACTCAAATATACATCACAGTGCCGTGTTGTTTGCATGACAAATAGCGGAATATTAAATCTTCAGGGCTATAGAAAAAGGCCTCATGGTACAGAAAGAACAGATTTACAGATTTCTTTTCCTGATCCCACTGATTTTTCCTTTAGTCCTTTGCATCCTAGAAAAAAATTTAAACTATTTTTTTTGAGAATTTCTATGTTAACATTGATTAAACTGGAAGAAAATTAACACTGTGTGCCATGGAGGGCACGATCATTTTGTAGCATTGCTGATTTAAACAAAGTATACATTCAGTGAAAGTATTGTGGGAAACTCTTTAATAGTTTATGGTTAAGTCTGATTGTATAGACTTTGGTTAAAGCTTTCATGGATCTTCTGTGTACTCATATTCTCAAATATTTTGCTATTAGCCTAAATAGTAATCCTGCTGCTGCTTAACAACTAAACGCTGGAAACTGCCAGTTTTACTTAAACTGAAAGATACTGACTAAAGTGAAATGGCACATACAAAGTGGTGCTTAAGGGCTTTCCAATTTACAATTTTATTTCTGCAACAGCTATTCAACTAATAGTACATTTACACTAAATTAATTGGTCGCACTCCTTCAAACAAACCCTCTTTCTTGTAATGGTGAGGGCACTCAGTATGCTATAATCTTGACACGTCATCTGAGGAAATGGTCTGTTTAAGCATTTGAAAATGTAAAAACATATTGTCAACCTAAAAACAGTCAAAAATTGAATTTAATACACTTTAAAGACAAGGAAGAGCTTGAATTCAACTGGCACTAGATTAAGGTTCATACATGGAAAACAAATTAATTTGTGTATCAGTGTTGCCATTTATTGCATACACATTGAAGACTGTAAATGTTGAAAGTCGTTTCACTTTGTTATGCACTTTATTTTTTGCATTCCTCTTAGAAAACCAAAATAATTGTAACCGTTTTTGGTTTTGAATTCTAATTGATGCAGTTGTTTAAGTTGTAAATACTGCGAGAAATATCTGTGAAAACATTCTCACTGGTATTTAAAAGGAATTATGAAATTTCTGTGGTCTAAGGCTTTGTAAAATCATCCTTTAGAAAATCTGAATATTGGACCAGTCTGGAGTTAATCAAACTCATAGACTCAATCAAAGGGTAACAAAGAGAATGTTCTAAATGAAGAGAAGAATATGAAATTATGCTGCCTAGGGTTACTTTGTGGATTATAAAGTGCTAAGACCTTGTACTTGCAGTTCTTATAAATGGCACAGTGCATTCTAAGGAACATTAGGAGCGTGTTGCAAGTATTGGGCCATCCTTATTTTTCCAAAGTCTCCAAATATATATATATATTTTTTAACAAAAGAGTAATGTAAAGCATACCTCCTTATGCAAGTGTTACTGATAGAAATTGTTACGTTTTGTTTTAATAAACAAAAGGGACAAAATCTTTTATTCGTATTTTTCAAATAAAATATGCTCTTTGCTATGGTGATGGGCTATTGTATTCCTCATCACAACTAGAACGGGTTATTTTCTCTTTACTCCTGTATTTTATACTCAACAAAGAAATATAACTATCTAAAGGCACTCTGTCTTTAAGAATGAGGTGTTATACAGCAGTATTAATGAGGTCAATATCAGAAATGGTATGGTAACTTTAACTAGATTTTAATGGCTGATACAGACACTCAGTTGTGTCACTATTTCAAAGGCTGCCTTACACGATTATTGCTACAGATGGGTAGGGAGAGAGAGAAAGAGACACCAAGAGATACTTTGCAACAGACTGCAGTATAACTGCTAAATGGTTCATTACTTTTACTTGTGGCAACTATACCACTCCAACCATCACTGTTCCGAAACTGAAATACAGCGTTACCGGATGAATACATTATCCACATGAGTGAGTTAGGGAATTGCACATCTATGAATCCAGATTGGTGGTGACAGCCGGGGTTATTATCCTAAATTGACACAGAATAGAAGACAAAAAATAGGCAAGGACATTCACAATGATCAAGCTGAGGCACATGCAGTGCAAGTGTACAAGAGTCACTCAGTCTCTCTCAAAGGAATTAACAGGCTTTACCAACAAATTACCTCTTAGAAAATATTGGCACCGTGGCTCACAAGAAACTTGTTGCATGCAAGACCTTCTTTCCCAGACTGACTTAAAATTAAAAAATAAAGCTATTGTTGAGAAGAAATGAAAATAGAATTTTGTTATAGTACCCTACTTGCTCTACTTTATTGCCCACAGGCCAATTTAGATTTTGTACCACCATCCTATGCGATTCCCACATGTGCCTCAGCACAACCCCAAGGAAAAAAAAAAGGTAAGATAATATTTACAAGACAAATATTGTCAGCCTGAATCTGAATTCAAGTTCAGGGGAGGAACGAGTGGTTTTGCGGTTTTTGTTTTGGTGCTCATTTGAGGTGTTTGAACTTTGTAAAGAATGTTTATAAAGATTTTACATCATCCTTCCTATGCAAGATTCATTGCATATTTTCTTTTTTTTTCTAGCAAAACTTATTATCCTCTTATATTATTGTTAAATTAAATTTTAGGTTGCCTGAAGTCCATATTACTCCTTCCATACATGGCAAGTGTAATGTTTATATTTAGGTACAGAGAGTCTTCAAAAGCTAGAAAGCTTTGCTTGTGAGTTTAGTAGACTTCTGTGGGCTTCATGAGTCAGTGAAGCATTTTTTGTGTTGTGTAATTCCTCATAAATCCATCAAGACACCTCAAACTTTAATTAATCAACAAAGTCCTGAAGGTCCAACAAACTCTTTCCACACTAGCTGCCTCTAAATTTGGTTTGTTCTGGAAGTACATACAATACAGTATATTACAGCTGGTGGGCAGTCAGTACCTGCAGAAACATCCTCATCCAGCAAAGCAACCTTCAGAGGGAACGAGGACATTGGGATCGGGACTCTTGGAGGATCATAGGGCACACGGAGTTTGAAAGGCATTAAATCCTAGCCAAGCTTGAACCAAATCAGGGTCCCTGGGACCTTCATAATGGACCTTGTCATCATGCATGTTCATTGGTAGAGACGAAATAGCTGGCAAGCTCAATGGAAAGCCCAGTAAAGGTACATGTAAATGTCTAACTGCTACGTTTTCTGCCGGAGTCCTGGATAGGAATGGATCAGGCTTAACACGTTTGCAAGGCTTCCAGTGTGAACACACTTCTGAGGCATGCTGCACTTCTAACACACACCTTTACCTGCCACGTTAGCTATTTTGAAACAAATTAGGTTGCTCTTGACTTTGTTAGGAAGATTGTACATTGTTTACTTAAAATCTGAATTAATATCCATGTTCTATGTTTGAAAGTAATTCTTTCCAGTATTGTCTGGAATTGGTTTGAGGACAAAGCACCTACAATTTTGAATTTGAATTTGTATTTTGAAGTCACAAGCACAACATATCTAACAACCAATTTTTCATGATAGGATTTGGGTTTGGAAAAAATCAAATACCCGTTGTGTACATAAGTAAAATTCACTCTTTTTAAACAAACCATTTTTTGTGTAGGCCTATTGATTTAAAACTATGCTTGAAGTGTAAAGGTATATGAAAATATACACATCCTGATTATATCATGAAGACCACGTTTGGATCTCTCGGCAGTAAAAATCAGCTCACGATCTGTACTATGTGCAACCTCTTTGAACTTACTCTTTTTGATCAAACTTGTATTTTCCAGTTAGTTTCAATGCTTTGTGGTACATAAGTTTTCAACTGGGAAATGGTAACATGGAGGAGAATGAATCAGAGTTTAAAATCTTTTTAATCTCCAGCTGCTATAACTATTAAAGAAAGACTAAAATTGAAAATTTCTTTATGAAAGAAACTGGATTATCAGCTCTGAAAAGCAAGTCACTTGCATATGATGTTGCTAATAATAAAAATAATAACATTCTTGTTCTTTCTTGTTTTTATCATAAAACATCAAAGCAGAAATTGTGGTGCCATTTCTTCTATTAAATGTCTCTAAAATGTTTCGAACCTGACACATAAAGGGATCATCTCTGTGAATGAGGTGTTTGTTAGTTCTGTTTTGTCTATTCTGAGACAGATTTTTTAAAAACAGTTTCATACAGAGAATATTTTTAATGTAGGATGCCAAAGTATGCTCTAAGTTCTAATTAATTGTGTTATTGCAAATATAGCATCCCATTTTCTGAGAGAGAAGGAAATGAAAGGCAAAGTAAACCTTTCAAATCTTGTCCATGGAACAGAAGCTCAGACTCTTTATGCAGATCTGAAACCACCACCTTATAAGCATATTCTGTCCTATGAAGCGTTGTTTAAAAATGAAGACAAAAAAATCTTCTAGTGTTCACTTCATGTTGTGTCCTTATTTTCCAAATGAGCATTTAATGTATCTTTATCGTGCTTTTTTCAATAACATTTTGCCATTTCAGTAAGACTCACTAAAATGTTTTTGACAAATTTTCTTCTTTTGATTTCCTCAGAACATTAAGTCACTGCTGTTGAATTTGATGGAAAGTCTCTCGGACTGTTCTTTGACCAAGTCCAGGGTAGAACTTCTCATCAAAATCTGCAAGGACTAATCAATAACTGACTGGTCAAAGCACTTTATTGTGGATGTGGAACATTGGCTTCAGAGCAGGACATTAGATGGAGATCTCCCAGTTCAACTATTCCTTTCATAATCCAACATCACAAATTTCAATGATTTTTTACTAATTGCTTAATGAGTATTTTTAGGTAAAACAGCATTCTTATTTTCTATCAAGCTCTGTGGAACTGAGTGATCCTGAAAACATGAGTTCTGTATTGTTGGTGTTATACCCTTTATTGTATCATGTTTTCTTTCTTTTTTACCCCTGGTAGCCCCCTTTTTGTGCTGGATGCTTGAAGCACTGTAGGTACAGTGATTTATCTTAAGAATGTCAGGGGAATCTCGGAATAAAACTTCATCTCTCTGAAAAATGGAAATACTTATCTGTGGTATCTGATGCCAAATGCACTAATCTTCATTTTTTACTCTGGGGCAAATATTTTAATGGGACTGTGTCACAGCTGAATTCCTTACCTTTTTGCTATGCATAATAATACAAAATTCAAATCAGCTTCTATGATAACTTACACAATCTTGGTGTTACTAAGCGTTTACATTGTCCAAGACCTTAGTGTCCCATGTCACATAGAAAATAACATTATTTGGCTGAAGAATTTCTGGTTTAAAAGGCAAGATTTCTGAATCCAATGTTACAAAGCAAAGGCTTGTAACAGAGGGGAGGTGATTGTAAAAGTGTGAAGAGCAATGGAAGGATAGTAGAGTAGATAGCAAATATCACAAGGCATATACAAATACTGTTGAAATGATCAGTAAGTCATACAATCTATCTACAAATAGTGATACAGGACAGATTTTTCAGTGATGTATTATGATTACTATTGTAAAACTTTATGATTTAATACTGCAACATTTAATGACTATTCCTATCACAGGTAATAAAAACATATGTGATATATAATGGGCATAGACTATGAAATTAAAAAGAAATACAGTGGAAAAGGAACATATTTAAAAGTTATTTATTTGTATTTGTGTTTCCTTACACTGTTCAGCTAATGCTAATTTCTGTTACTGATACTGTAAATAACCTACATTCCTTAGTCAGTCATGTACATGCAGATTCCCACTGGTATGCTTAGGCTTTTGGCTTGCTGATTTTACATATGGATTTTGAAAATACTTAGTTTGTTCTGCAGGAAGTTTTGGACTATATTTTTGTAATGAAAAACTGCTATAATATCTTCACTTCTGTTGCAGAATTTTAATTTTTCTGATAAAGATTACACATTGCAAGAACAGTCAAAATAGCTACACAGAGGGCTGCAGGTGCAAATGATCATGTGTCTGCTTACAGGTATCTATTGCTTTTTGCCTGATTAGTATCCACACAAAATATTGGCAGAGCTCACAAGACATTGGAGAAAGCTTCTGTTGTGATGTACATACCAAAACCTCTGCTGACTCTTTTCCAGCTAACCAAATTTCAGATTAGGTGAGTTTAATGTGATTTCATTGCTCACACTTTGTTTAGCTTGCGTGGGAAAAAAAAAAAAAAATCAAGTGAATATAACATCATACAAAACATAGAACATAAATGCACAAACTGTGTACCTTATGCTATATTCAGCTTACTGTCTGAGCTTTACCCTACAAGAAGAAAGTGAAAAGGGCAAACTCTTTGGCTAGTTTGTACCCTTCACTTCTACACTCGATTCTGTAATGTCTGTAATGTCAATGTAACTGTAACATTAACAATGTCAAACTGTAATGTCAATGAAATAATAGTTTTAATGTGTACATACAAAGATGCAGTTTGTCAATTGAAAAGTAAGTGACTTTGGACAGCACTTTAGACTTGAACTTAGGCTGCCTTTTGCCAAGTTATATTTTAGAAGGAATGAACACCTCGTGAGAAAGCGGGTCAGATGATAGAAACATCCCAATTTAGGTGTGTGGAAGGGATACTTGGTGTCTTGTAGAGTTTTACATTATTCTGACAGCCAAGAAGATGCTGCTCTGATTTATTCTTGTGGAAAAGAAAACTTGCCCTCTGAAAGTGAAAAGCTTTTCCTTGTTTGCAAGGTGTTTTATGTCAGATATTATCACAACTTGAAAAGATTAATCCTGAATGCAAGAGGTTGTGATGGTCAATCTGTCTTTTTGCATCTTGTGCTGTTTGCTGGTGATGGGGCAGCCTGTACGGTCCTTGGTATTGCTAAGGAGCATCCCATTCTTGACAGACTTTTTTTAATAAAAGTATGATGGTAAAATTATTTGGTTAAAAAATTAATATGAAATACTGAGCATTTCAGTTCAAGGTCACTAGTTCATATTTGAAATGGAAATGAGAAATGCAAACATGATTAGCACCAAATGACTACTTCTTTACATAAAATTTGTTTTTAATCTTACTTCAGTGTTAGTACAGAAAACATGCATGATGGCAGTGCCAAAGAGATAGTCACGCAGTCTGATCACCATATTCCTATCTGTTCCTAATTATATTTGAGATTCTTGTTTGACCTTGAGGATCTGACAAGTATTCCTGTAAACAGACGTGTTTGATTTTCAAATAATAGCACTGTGGCTGTATTCAGCACAGTGTTCCATCTCCATCTTCCATCCTTGCTACATCACTGGTGGTGTTTCCAGATTGGAGTGGAACGCCATCATGCCTCGGCAACTGTCAGAATTTGAATAAATCTTTCTACAGAACTCATCAAAGTAAACTTGCTCTGTCTGGGTGTAGAATATAACTCTATTTTTGTCTGGTTTGATGTATGTAAAATACAGCTTAAATTCTCACCTCCTCTCACCATGCAATTAAAGTTTAACAATGTTGCTTCCGCTTTTTGAAAGTGGAACCTGAGCCAAGATATTTTGCAATTAAAAATCAAATGAAATGTCCAAATAATATAAAGCTATGGTGACAATAATATCAGCCATGTAAAGAATAACAAGCAAAAGGCAGAAATTAAGCAGCAGACCGTTCAGTGGCCTCCGAACAGCCACTGGTAATACAGAGTTATTACAGACCTGTTGTAGAAAAGACTGTGAACATATCATACTACCTGACCCTCAGCGTACAGGACTTTTATGTACTCTAAGGGCCAGAAATGAGACTGGCTTTCTTAAATGGGGAATTCCCAGAAAATTATTTATTTATACTGTAGTATCACCTAAAGAATTTCTGGATCAGGACCTGAACTTCTTGCTGCTCAATAAACACCAGCTGAGATTTGCTGCCTCAGGGACTTTAGCATCTACACAAGGCTGAGAAAAACTGTCATCCAGTTAATGACAGAAACAATATGAATAGAAATAAAGGATAACTGAGGATGTTTTATAATTGAAGTCCAAGAGACAGCCTAACTAAGGGGAAGATAATGAATAATTTCTGAGAGAAATAGGGTAAATAACTTGATGTTTCTGGGTGATTTAATATTTCTAGATAATTACAACAGAAAATTTATGGGTGAGCAAAAGTCCTTGATATAGGTTTTTTGGAACATGATAAAGGGTAACTTCACAATACATACAGGAAAGAGGAATAAACATATGAGATCCAGTAATAATGGACATGAAACTGTAGTTCACTTAGTGATACAGAAGTACTTCGTATATATAAAGATGTAGAACCAAGGCCAAGTATTTTGTTAGTAAGAAGAATAACAGTAGAAGAAAACTCGTTCCTTGAGCTTAGTATAATAAAAGTGAGATTCTCTTCCATGGAAAAGAAATTTTGATGCATCCATAAACAAATAATCTCTTCCTGTCTCCACTACTGATGCCCTAACTGTCCTTAAGCAAATACCTTAAGCAAATATGCCTATTAGCAAGTAACTTACTCATATTTCTTCCAGTGTGTAACTAATTAGTACCAACTGTTCAAACATGCTTGCCTGAAATCAGTTCTTTCCATATATCAATACACACTAAACAGAGGATGGTAAAATGAAAGGTGCTGAAGCTTCCTGGTGACGGTTTTTACTAATAATCTGTAACCTTAAAACCAGGTGATTTAGGAGATCAACTTTATGAAAAAATACCTTTTTGTCAAGTGCTTTAAGAAAGTGGTAGGAAAATTCAAAACTGGCCTGATCTATTCTTAAAGTATCCTTAAAAAGTGTCTACAAACTGTTGGAAACAGCAAAATCAAGTGGAGACAGTAGTTCATAGGATATGCGAGGGAAAAGTAAAACTAGTTTATGTACAAGGCTAATCTACTTGAATTTCTTGAAAGTGTTGACAAGCCTTTGAATAAGAATAATCTGATCAATTTAGTACACTTGGATTTCCAATAAGCTTTTGACAAGGTCAAATCATTTAATCAAACCTATTATTGAATGACATGGTCTTAAAAATGGATTTAAGAACAGGAAACAAAGTACAGGAATACTTTGTAAGGTTTCTTAATGTAAAGAGTATTGTTAAGCATTACGCTAGGACCGGAGTTGTTTGATAGAGTCAAAGAGAATCTAGAAAAGCAAAGTATGAAGACTTGCAAAGCAATCAATGGATACTTAGTGCATGTACTGAAGTTGTGAATGAAACTGAAATAAACGCAAGGTAATGAACGAAGGCAAACCAACCCAAAATGCACCTACACCATGAGCTCAGAATAAATTGCTATTACTCAGGAAGGATATTTTGAGTTACTGTTTCCATCTAAACATCTGCTATGCAGCCATCAAAACCAACATAAATTGGGTGTTAAGAATTATTAAGCAATAATAGAAAACCAATTAGATAGTGTCATTATGCTACTTTGAAAACCCAGAGTTATTCCACATTTCAACTACACAGTAAAACAGTCTGGTCCCATAGGAAAACTAGAGAAAGCACACAGAAATCAAGAGCAGTGTTCAAAGATATGGAATAGCATCCCTCTCAGGAGATTTTAAAAGCCAGGACTCTTCAATATGGAAAAGAAATGACTGATGAGAATAATATTTAATAAATTATAAAATTAGAACTGTGATGTTGGAAATAAACAGAAAATTACTATTACTATTTTTCACAGTAGAAAAACTAGGAGGCTTTAGTTAACAGATTTAAAATAAACAAAAGTAGATACCTTTTCACACATTATGCAACTGAGTGGTAAAAGTCATGTTGTGGATACAGAGCTGATAGAGCCTTTTTTCCACACCAAATGTGGCTTCAGAAGTCACACAGCTGCAATTTGTCGTTAGGTACAGACATCAGCATTGCTGGCCTGCACTGTCCTCCTTGGGTTTTTTTTAAAAACTGCTTAAACCCAAAGAAATTTTGCGTAGCGGCAATGGAAAAAAATCTGGCTTCTGGCAAAGGGAAGAGATACTAAAAATGAGACCAAATGACTATAGGGTTAAAACTGGTTCTACTGTTTGATTGGAATATGAAGAAACCATCAAATCATTTCCAGCCTTGTAACACTTACCTCCATCCCCTCCTGTGTCTTTCAAATTTGCCTGTCACCCAGTTACAGATGTAGTTCATGAACCTTCTTCAGCTGGCTTGGTTCATCTGTAGGTAACACAAATCAGGAAAATGAACCCACAAGTCCATTTAAAGTCCAATGAATTATGAAACTGAAGTCAAAGAACTGCTGGCCCCTACTTATCCTATACTGTCCACAGGCATCTATTATCCCATTTAAAATGCTCTGAAGTGAGTCATTACTTAATTAAATTACTGAAAGCTGAGATTACAGACCAACCACATTAAAGATTCAGAGAATCCGTTTTAAAGAGAAATAAAAATGTGAACTATTATATTTCTCAACTATTAATCACATCACCTCTGACATTCATGGGTTTCTTTCATACTATGCTTGAGACTGTAGCTGACAAAACACTTGGTAAAAAACTAATTTAGCTATGTGCTTTATTCAGTATCAGGATAGCTCAAAGAAAACTTTGACATTAAAGATTCCAACTATATATGTTAACATTTAAGAAATTCAAAGCAAACCCAACCAACTGTTTAAATTCATCTATTGTTGGAAATGGTAATTGAGAAGAATGAATTGAACTATCACATCTTTTGTTACAAATGTGACAATTTGAAAGAAAGGATATTAATATTTTAAGTGTACGAACTTATAAATTTTACATTACCCACGTAATAAGCAACTAAATTATTCATATTATGCATAAGGAAAGGCATGTGTCACCAAAACACATTTACTTCTTACCTGTAAATTAGTGAGTGGTTTTATTAGAATTACTCCTCCTTTTTCAGTATCTCAACTTTTTAAAGGAACTACTCGTATGTATATTACCTGATAATGTCTTATACTATCTATCTAAAAATAGACTGCTTTTCATAAAAGAGTCCAAATACTGCTTACCGAGAAAAAAAATCATAAAGTCATACATGTAATTAAACAGGACATGGTATAATCATATTGATTATAATAAACTATATGTATGGGCCTTGGATTATAAATGGCTCTGAAGGTCTTTCTGTGTTTATACGTATGTGCAACTATATATGCATATAAAGCAAATATATTGTAGTTTGTAATTCTTAGCTTCCTTTTGCAGAATGAAGATTGCATTATACACATACTTAGAGTTTATTGATAATATGCTAAGATTTTGTAGGGGACTGATTGCGTTGCAGTAAGCTATGTATTCCTTCCTACTCGATAAGCAGAATATTTGTTTCTTGTATTTAAAATTCATCAGGATACACAAGCATATAACTAACTTAAAGCATTTTATTAGTTCTGTCAATGTCATTTGCAAATGTGACAGCTATCACCCATGGTTAACATCTTACTTGTTTATGCTGAACTCGCACAAATATACTGGCCACAAAAGTCATATAATCCAGTTAGGTATGGTCATTTAATGTGCTTCTGCACAAAATGCAAGAGAAAACCTTGCTTATATAAATAAGTAACTCCACCTGTTTTATTTAGAATATTCTAGGAACACCAGAAACATAAAAGCCTTATATTACAAAGTTCTGTTTATAGATCAAATTTTACTCAGTAAAGCAGATCCACACTTTCTAGATTCACACCACACATACATACACATGCTTGATGACAAACTGTTTAATTTTTAAAGTTCTAAATATACGGTAAAATTAATAACTGGTTTTGAATAAAGAGTTTAAACTACTGAGAAACAGTATTTTTAAGAGAGAAGCAGAAAGTCACAGCAGAGCAACAAATTCCATACACTTGCATCAAAACTAGAAAGCTTTTATCCTTGTACTGTAAAGCTTCAATGCATCATCTTTACTGTAATGTTTATTTGATAAAACCAAGGGGGTTTGTTGCATGAAATGGAAAAAAAAAAAAAAAAGCTTTCTGTTTGGTGATACATAGTCTGGTATAGAGAAATCATTTTTTCTGTATGATGTATTTATATTTACATGTCTATGCCTTTTTTAGTGTTGTTGCATGAGCTGCAAGACTGAAGGGACCACTTCATTCTGGGATGGCTCGCCTGCTCTGCTTCTTCCATTTGAAATAGGCTCAGATTGTCTCTCAGTTCAAAGATGCTACCCTGACAGTCTTCCTGGGGGAAAGTTGCTTTGCATTCCAAGATATCCGGGGTGTATTAGGAGAGAAATGATAGTGGGTGGTATGTGCTAGAGGCATTTATTTTTCTGTTTCAAAAAGCCTGGGGCAGGCACAGTTCTGATCTATATTTTAGCCATGACTGATGCCTCTACATTATCTAAGAGTCTTACAGAGCACTATGGAATATTATGTATAGGAAAAAATATGACTGATGTATGAGTTTCAAATGTCTTTTATTCAACAAATTCCTATTTTAACCACTCCATATAAGCCAAAATGCAGGTAACTGCCTATAAATCAAGCCTCTAGTATTAGAAGAGATAATGATGGATTTTATCCCTCTGTCTTGCAGAAACACAGTGCCAGGCTGACCTACATCAAGATACTGCTGCTCCTGAAGCCTAAATTTTCTGCAACTGGGCATGATAAGCTATCTTTTTTATATTGCTGGATGGAGTGAAACTGTTTCTCAGCAGGGCTTTCTAAATGAATTTTTGCTGTAAGTCACACATCCAACTGCAGTGCATTCACATTGTGCCAGACACACAACAATAAGAAAGGTTTCTTTGTATGATGACTACAAAGAAGTCACCCAGTGCAGTATTTGGGAGTCATGGCTGTTAACTTCTTACCATGTTTCATGGCAGTAACATAGGCATGAGGGAATTGAGAGCTCTGCTTTCAGCAGGCTTCTCCTTATCATTACTCCTGGGAGCTGAAGCATTCATTTAGGTTGTCTGGCACTTAAACCTCTGTCTAATAGGAGACTTGATTTCATTTCTTGGCCTAAAGACTGAAGGGACAAAGTCCAGGCTCCCCTTATGCAATTCCACTGGCTAGTTTTATTATTTGATTTTTATTTGTAAGTAAACTTGATTTAAACTTATTGAATTTTCTATTAGTTGACTCTCAGGCATGGCAAAAATACAAGTAAATAGGAAATTTACAGCAGAAAAACATTTTCTGAACTCCTCTGCTTTTCTTATGTTCTTCAGTTAGTGGGAAATATATCATTAGCAACTGAAATACTTTCAAAAAATCTCATGATTTATTTTTTGCTATCAAGTTTGGGCAGACAGTTAGATAATGATTTGTGTTAATGTGCTCTTGTGCTGACAACCATGCACTGGGGTCAGCCCCTGCCCCAGTGATGCCGCAGCAGGGCCGGCCTCCAGCTCCCCACACCCTGCCCGGCGCGGCCATGGGCCCTACCGAGCCAGACCCACCCACGGGCCCAAATCCCGTCCCATCCTTGGCCAGTCCCTATCCCCAGGGAGGTGCCCAATGCCCGAGGCTGGGGCTGCCCTGGTGTCCCCCAGCTGCCTTGCTCCTGGCTGGGGCGGTGGGACTGCCTTGGCTGCCAGGCCTGGCCATCACCCACCGGGGCAACCCTCAACAAGCTAAGAGAAGAGCCCTCTTAGATCAATGAGTGAATTACTGTTTATATTAACTTACATCATGTGAGCCTTTTCACAGACTTACCAAGTTCCTTCTTTAAGTTTGTTTGTTTTCCTGCCACATCCATCCTTGGTCCTTGCTAGGCTGCTGTGGTGGGTTGAGCTTGGCCAGCTGCCAGTCGCCCATCCACCTGCTCTCCCACTCTCCCTTCCCTGACCCACAACGGGACAGGGGGAGAAAATAAGGCGGAAAAGCTTGTGGGGTGAGATAAATACAATGATATCACTGACCAGTTGCCATTGCGGGCAAAACTGACTCAAATTGGGCATAATTAATTTAATGTATTGCCAATTGAAAACAGAGAAGGATGGTGAGAAATAAAGACAAAACCAGGGCTTCAGTCAGTCCATAGCAGCTCCTCTCTGCTGCTCCTTCCTCCTCACGCGTTTCCCTGCCCCACTGTGGGGCCTTCCAACCGGGTCTGTCCCTGCCGGGGCCGCCGGGGACCCTCTGCGGGGGCGCCTGGAGCACCTCCTGCCCTCGTCCTGCGCTCCCCTCGGGGCTCACAGGGCTGTTTCTGCCCCGGTTTCCCTCAGCCCTGGCTGCCGGGCAGCGTTTTGCCCTTTCTGACACAGGCTTTCCCCGCGGCGCCCGCCCGTGGCTGAGGGGCTCAGCTGTGCCCTGCGGTGGGGCCGTTGGAGCCGGCGGGAACCGGCTGTGTCCGGCACGGGGCAGCCCTGGCCCACACACACAGGGGCCAACCCCATGGCCAACACGGGGGCACCCACACCCCATACAGCTGCTCTAGAATCTTCTCCCAATATATAGCCATGATTCTTCCATGATTTTAATACACTGATTTTCCTTTTACACTGGATCCTGCGTGATTTCCAAAAGGCTTTTTTTTTTTCTTTCTCCCCTAATCTCTGCCCTAGCTTGTCCAACCTAACCTCTACAAAAGCCAGTAGGAATGTTACTGCCCTTTTCGAATGGGCTTTGAATAAACTGTTCTCTCCTAAAACTTGTGTTCTGTAAACATAAGACTATCAGCTCATATTTAGCGGTCAGACACTAGGCTCTCTCTGATGATGCCATATTTACCTAATTCTTCTTATTTTGTTGCTTTGGATAGAGCTTGAGGACAGCTGATGTGATTTAATGCATCCAGCTCAGAGAACATACTCACAGGTTTTCTGCTTGGTTGCAAAGCCTTGTTACCAAACAGGGCTACAGAACTGAAAAATCTTTTGCATTCCCTCCATACCACTAGATTTTGCCACTCCTATAAACTTCAAACTGAATCTGAAGAAGCACAAACAGAAGCGTGATTGATTTCTCAATGTGAATGAAGATAGAAGAACCTCTAAAAGAGAACTTAATGTGATAAAAGATACTACACACACAAAAAATGCATACCTCTATATTGAAGCAATGCTCCCTAAGGCTTGGCCAGTACTTCAATTTCCAGCAGTACTGCAGAGGAGAAAATGCTGAATACTACATAATATATATTCAATGTATAGCACATGTTCTATTTCCTAAGTTGGTACTGGACATCGCTGTACATAATGGTGTTTGCCATAAGACAACGTACTTTTTATTTCAGGCATGGCAAAAGATATTATTTTCTTATGCCTTTCAATCTAATTGCTTAAAATATTCCATAGAACTCCAGGTAGTTTTCTGCAGAAAACAAGACAACTAGAAACAGTTTTTAAAGGTAACTAGAAATTCTTTATTTACTTTTTTTTTTAAACTTTTCCTCCTTTGCATCTCATTTTCCATGGCAGTGATCAAGCTTTTCATAAAAGCTCTTGTAACATTTTTCACATAGTTTCAGTCATTTTTGCTTCACTTGATGGAGATTACTATTCCCATGTGTTGTGTTAGCTAAGTAGTCATGCAGCACATTTGAAGCTTGAATTAAAAGTCCATTTTTTCCCCCTGAACAAGATTCATAAATAAAAAATATCATCTTTGAATAAAATTCAGGTATTGCACTGAAGGGAAAAGGCTTTATATGTTAACACTGTCAAGAGTCAATGATGCATAGTAAAATGGCTCCACAAGCGATGAAATTCAGATTTCAAGCTAAGTTATCTGACTTTCGTTTAAAAAAAGTGCACTGGTTTACTTAGTTTTGTAAGGATTTCAGTAAGGATCGGTTCAATTTTAGTTTGCAGGTATGCTGAATAAAAAAAACCAAACAAACATGTCAGCTGTGTACCTTAAATTATCACTCATGGGGTTGTCACATTGCCCTAGAGAAGACCACTTTCAAAACATCGTCTCTGAGAGAGATGCAGCAATGTGGCATCTAGATGCATCCATTTATCATACACACACTTTTCCTCTCCCTAACTCTAATGTTAATTCATCAGGATCTTATCTTACTTATCTTACTTTAAACAAGTTTAAAGACAGAAGTAGATTAGAAAGAATTGCTATGTTTATACAGCTAGTCCCATTCAAAAAAAAATAAAAAATGAACTGATCCACTAGATCCACTAAAGCAGTTTAAAACTTGCTTGTTTCCTTAGGTAGTTTTCCCCAAAAATATCATATCTCAGATACTGGAAAACATAGACACTTTCATAAATCTACTGATTTAAAGTGTAAAAATAGGTCAAATTTTGCGGATAAAATAATTGTACAGATTTGCACAGCTCAATTTGAGAAAAATTAGTTGTCCTGCTATATTTATCTTTGATTCTGTGAACTGATTATATATCAGATAGACAGAACACATGGAAAGTTACAGCTGCTTAAATCATGTTTCTGTGCTGAAACAACACTTTTGCACTAATGTGTTTACTAAAGACAGATGCAGTGTTTTTACTCATTATGCCAATGGAGTTGAAACTCTGTGTCTGTATGCTTGCTGGCCTCTTGTGTCTTTGACAGCGGCTGAAAGCTTTAAAATCCTTTAGTTGGCTTTATTAGACAGTGGCCCTTTGCCTGGCATTGATTTCAGGATTTAGAGTTTATTAGCAGGTCACCAGGGTATTTTTTTTTTTTGCTTTGTGTTGTTGGCAATTACCCAACTTCTTGAATAGCTAAATACTAAAACCAATCAAAATTAATGCTGATCTCTTTTCAAAGGTTTCAGTGTTTCTTTTTCCTTTGTATGATTACAGAATTCTCATTTATATACTAGTACTTCAATATACTTTACATGCTTATGTGCTAGTTCTAGAATTTTTATTCATTTTTCAATACAGGGATGCAAATGAAAAAGAAATAGTGACTGAGTGTAGATTTCAGTTCAAGGCTAATCCATATTGAAGGCTTTTAATGAAAAAAAAAAAAAATAGAGAAAAAAAGCCAAACAAGATACGTACTAAAATAAAAGCGCATACAGTGATTTGCAGTTTGCCATATCACTCCCTTCCAAAGACAGAACCAGAGTGGCAGGGTATCTATATGATACTTATGGTGAAAGAATGTTCAATGAATAAAGCACAGGGGAAAAAGAGAGGTTACAGTCTGCAGATTGCTGGCTGTAGCATGGCTGTGTATAAAGCATTGATTGATGGTTTTAGAAGCAGAGTGCTATGCAGAACATCTAACAACGGTGTAAACAACCAAATAAAATGGTTAGTGTCAAAACCAGCTTGCAATACCTCCTTGTTTGCTGCAGGTCGTATACTTGGTAAATGTACCTGCTATTCCATCATTACTGAGCTTGAAAATACTGAATAGGAAAGGTTGTGGTCCAATTCCCACAGAAAAGCACCTGGCACACTTTTATTTCAGTTTTGACCTTTAGTTGTTTTTCATTGAACACAGTTTCCTGGCCAGTTCTGCATCCATTTGAATGAGGTTTCATCCAGGTTACGTGCCTCTAACTTGCCTTGGAATGTCACAGGAAATAGTACCCCAGCCTTTCTAGTATCTACACATGTGACACCTATTCTTTGTTCATTAGAAGCAATGCATTGTGGAAAGTGGAAAGTTGATTAGACAGAGAAATATCTTCACCAACTCAGTGTTAGCTAATACTCAACTTTTTTTTTCTTTTTAAGGCATTTACAAATAGTTTGTAGGATTCTTTGCTTCGAATGTCTTCTGCGAATTGGACCTCAGCTGAATGATACATAGTATTTTGAGGTTTTCTTTTTCTTTCAGACAGGTGAAATATTTCTAGTTTTCTGAGATGTTTTATATCCTCTATTAATATTTGAAATAGAAACTAATGAGTAGAACTGTTAGACATGGAAGAGCTTTGACCCTTTCTCATAAAAGAAGTCAGTGAATTTCCTAGTGAATTTTCTGGTGAATGAGTGTGTTACTTTGGATTTTGGTCCTAATGCACATGCTATACTTCAGAATTTATTCCTAGTAGATGCCATTATCCACTTTGTCTGTTCTCTGTTTTCATCTGAGATTTCAAAAAAACTTATTATACAGCCACCTTGGTCCTTCATTAAAGCTCCCACCTTTCTTCCAAAATGGATATTTTGAATCTGTGCCTTTAATATAGTTTATTTAAGAAATTCTTGCTTGTTTCTGACCATGTTTCACTCTAGATTAGAAGCGTTCCTTCTGAGGAAGGAATGTCATCTACCATGACACAGAACCTTTCAAAAAGTCTATTTCCCTCTGTATCCTGGACCTTCATGAAAAAGAATGTATCCCTGAAATATACCCTCCTTTGTTTATTATTTCTTTGCCTATGCTAAGAACCTGAGAAATTGAGGTTCTTTAAAACAATAATTCAATCATGCAGTTTATGCCACCAGTCTAAGTCTGAACCAGTTAGGTCATTATTTTGGCTATGCATTAAGGTGTACAGATCCTTCATTTTTGTTCTTCCCAAGAT
Source organism: Charadrius vociferus (assembly GCF_000708025.1). Taxonomy (NCBI): domain Eukaryota; kingdom Metazoa; phylum Chordata; class Aves; order Charadriiformes; family Charadriidae; genus Charadrius; species Charadrius vociferus. The sequence goes on along the minus strand of NW_009647939.1, from coordinate 615,615 downwards.
GTTGCACATTAGTATATGTTTGCTCGTGTCTAAGATGTTGAGTGGACCAGTTTACTGTCTTTCTTCTGGCTAGTCTTTGTTGCAGATAGTCCTTGTCCAGGCCACCATTACTTCCTCCTTGTGCACACATTTCTCTGTGCTTTACAATCTTGTACCAGTAGGCCAAGTTTATAGCTCTTCCTTCTCAGTCTCCAAGCCAATGTGCAATGCTCTGCAAGACATAGTCCGTCATGGTCCAAGCACTACAGATGTTTAGATTCCTTACACATTTCCAGGAACTTTCTCTACCTGATAGTTTTTAAACTTTGCTGATATCCATTGTTCTGTTATAATTTATTTCCCTATTTTCTTTTTCTTCCTCTCCATACTTGCCTGTATTTTTTGGTTTTGTCCATATTTACTCATTTTCTTGTTGTTTTGCCCAAATAAAGTTCCTTTTAGAGCTTTTCCCTACTTTTTTACAAAATTGAAAGTTTAAACCTGCTCAAGGCAAGCAATATGTGGTAAGACCCCACAAAATAATGCCAGTTAAGCTATGCTAGAAGCAGAAACAGAACAACAGTGATAAGACATAGTCAATTAGTTTTTCTGAGAAATGGAATCCTAGCAATGTACAAACACAGTTCTGACTGAACTTGTGTCTCCACACACTGTTGTATCATGCAGATGTAACTGTCTACCCAGGTGGCCAAGAAAGCCAACGGCATCCTAGCCTGTATCAGGAATAGTGTGGTGAGCAGGAGTAGGGAAGTGATCATCCCCCTGTACTTGGCACTGGTGAGACCCCACCTTAGGTACTGTGTTCAGTTTTGGGCCTCTCACTATAAGAAGGACATTGAAGTGTTGGAGCATGTCCAGAGAAGGGCAACAAGCTGGATGAGGGGTCTGGAGGACAAGTCTTATGAGGAACAATTGAGGGAACTGGGGTTGTTTAGCCTGGAGAAGAGGAGGCAGAGGGGAGACCTTATCACCCTTTACAACTACCTGAAAGGAGGTTGTAGAGAGGTGGGGGCTGACCTCTTCTCCCTGATGAAAAGGGATAGGATGAGAGGAAATGGGTTCAAGTTATGCCAGGCGAGGTTTAGATTGGATATTATGAAAAAAAATTTCACTGAAATGGTTATTAGACATTGGCATAGGCTGCCCAGGGAGGTGGTGGATTCACCATCCCTGGAGGCGCTTAAAAAAAGGGTAGATGTGGTACTTGGGGACATGGTTTAGAGGTGGGTTTGTCAGGTTACGTTAATGGTTTTACTTGATGATCTTAAAGGTCCCTTCCACCCTTAGCGATTCTATGATTCTATGATTCTATGACCTAGATGAGAAATATATCTACTACGCTTCACCTGGACAGGGAAAATATGTCTTTGCAGAATGACAGACATTTCTGTCTCCAAATGCATGGTTTCATGCATGCCATCTATATGACTAGAAAGAAATCACTTTTATATGTGAAGGAGCCAAATAGTACTCCTAATTCAGAATATGTATATCATCAAATCTGATGCATACTTGTACACATAATAGCTATTTCTACATTCTGTCCTTGGCAATAGTATACTTCTTGAATCTTGATCTCAGCAAGTACCTTGTTGTGTTCAGAGCTACCTTTAAACTCTTTGAAATGTAGGATCTTCTCTCTTTTCTAACTAACTTTGTTATTATGCTTTTTTTTTTCCACAGGCAGTTACTCCCTTTAACATGTTTACAATGTTGTATCTACACAGGTAGGGAGTGGCTGCATTTGAAAAGTTGAATGATCAAAAAAAAAAACAAAACACCCAAAACCCCACAAACCTCAAAACATTTATTTAGCCAATTCATTTCCACCATATTTCCATTTCCACCTGTCTTTCTAGCCTGGACATCTGCAGGAGATATAGCCATCAAACTTTTCAGCTGCACTTTAATTAAGCATACACGATATTCATTAAATAGGTTCTGTACTAAGTATAAGTCCTAGTCCATGATTATCTACTTGAAAAAAGCAGAAGATGTTTGACAGAAACCTCTAAATATTAAAGTAAACCAGCTGGCATAGGATGAGCTTATAGTCTGTATCCACTATGTCTGACTGTGGTGGGTTGCCTTTGGCCAGCTGCCAGGTGCCCATCAAGCTTGTGGGTTGAGATAAAGACAGGGAGATTGCTTACCAATTACTATCACAAGCAAAATAGACCTGACTTGGGGAAAATTAATTTTATTTTTTGCCAACTAAAAAATAGACTAGGATAGCAAGAAACAAAAACAAAACTAAAAATACCTTCTCCCCACCCTGCTTTCTCCCCAGGCTCAACTTCACTCCTTCATTCCCAACTCTTCTACCTCACCTACCTCTGAGTGACACAGAGGGACGGGGAATGGGGATTGCGGTCAGTCAGCTCCTCTCGGCCACTCCTTCCTCTTCATGTTGTTCCCCTGCTCCAGCATGGAGTCCCTCCCATGGGATACAGTCCTCATGGACTGCTCCAATGTGGGTCGTTCCCATGGGCTGCAATTCTTCAAGAACTGCTCCAGCATGGGTCATTTCCATTATAGTCCTTTAGAAACAGACTGCTCCAATGTGGGTCCCTGTAGGGTCACAGGTCCTGCCAGAAAACCTGCTTCTGCATGGACTCCTCTCCATGGGCTGCAGCTCCTTCCAGGAGCCTTCTGCAGCATGGACTCTCCACAGGTTGCAGCTTCCTTCAGGGCACATCTACCTGCTGCAGTGTGGGGTCCTCCACAGGCTGCAGGGGGACAACCTGCTTCACCGTGGTCTTCACAGGCAGGGGAATCTCTACTGTGGAACGTGGAGCACCTCCTCTCTGTCTTTCTTCACTGACCTTGGTGTCTGCGGGGTTGTTTCACACGTTTTGCACTCATCTCTCTCACAGCTGCTGTGCAGCATTTTTTTTTTACCCTTTCTTAAATATTACCACAGAGGCACCACCAGTGTTGCTGACGGGCTCAGCTTTGGCCAGTGGTGGGTCCATCTTGGAGCCAGCTGGAACTGGCTGGACATGGCAGCAGCTCCTGATGTCTTCTCACAGAAACCACCATTCCTTAAGCTGCCCTGGCTACCAAAACCTTGCAATGTAAACTCAATACACTGACTGTTCTCTGTTAGTTTTGATGAAAAAGCTAACAACAGTGGTCTTTGTGGTTTGTGGGTTTTTTTGCTGGTTTATCAGCTTGTGTGTCTAAATGGGAGAAAGCAAGCATCTCATTCAATTGTTATGAGAATTGATGTAATATTTGCATGATGTTTTACATATTTGCTTTTCCATTGGGCATCAATAATTAAGAAAAAATAGCAGTTACTTTTCTGTAGTCTGATTCTGTTTTCCTTTCCTATCATAGAGAAATATAGATTGCATTTTGCTCCACTCATTTCTGTAACTCATTTCAAAACAAAAATTCTTATTCATGTATTGGGGAAAATGTAATAAACAGTAATTAGTTTGATACATACTTTAAATTGTGAGGTAAAAATTGTAATTTTGAAATATACTTCTTCTTTTCACCATGTAAGTATGTGTTAAATGACCTGAGACACAGAGAAGAATTAAACACTTTATCAAGAAAGATTACATTTGTTTATAATTCCTCTGGTGAAAGAACATTCATCATTCCACCCACCCCCACCCCCCCCCCCCCCCCCAGTCTTTTCATCCTGAACTATAATCCCATCATTTGCTTGACTGACTCTCTTGAACTTTGACATTTGGTTTGTTCATGCTGTGTAAAAGGAATTAATCTGGAGCACCCATCCAGGTGGGATCTGTTTGCCTACACAGTCCTGGCTTCTCTGCCTCTCATTTGTCTTAATAATACAGCCGGCAGCATTAATAAGCCTAATCAGGTCACATCAGTTAATGGACTGTCCTTTGTCACAGACTGAATTTTCTCTTTAGAGGCAGAAGGGAATCATTTCAATGTTAGAACTCTTCCAGACATTCTCTATCTGTATACTTCCCCCCTTCCCCCACAGATCTCCTGTCTCTAAGCCATCGCTGCTTTTAATTAATATCCTCTCTTCCTTTCTTTGAGTCAGTGAGCCAGTAATAACCTATGATGTGTCATTTTCTGTTATGTTATGCCATTTGTATGCCAGTATCTTAAGGATGGCATTAGGTCTCATTGTACAGCTGCAGTTCTACTCTTTATTGCTATAGACCATTGCAATGAAAGGCAGAGTACTGCTTTTTAAAGCTTTTTTCTTCCATTTTGCATATTTTGATGCAGAAAACAGGAATTAAATGACTAGGTATGAAGGCCTATAGCATTTATATTAGTGCTCAATTCACAATATAAAATTATAATACCATTAGACCACACTAACAGGTTATGATCTGTTATTTTGATGTGCAAAGGTATCACCTGAATGTTTGCCATTGACTTCATAGAACAGAGGTTCATTAATTTTATTAAGATACAGATTAAAATTTAAGATGTCTTGGAAAGAAATGTGATTGAAAGAGGTTGAGACATCTATTCCAGCACTGCTCACTGTTTTATAATTTCAGTGGTAACTCTGCTATCTATTGGGTTTTTTTTCTGTATTTTTTTAAACTCTAAGCCAGTTTCATCCCTTACTTCCAGAAGAAACAACTTTATATCCACAGCATCAGCTTCTTTTTCACAGATAGAGAGGATGTTCAGAATGACATAAAGTCAATGCTTCCTCAGAGACTGAATATAGGACACTAAACCAAGGCAATCATTACTGAAAATCTTAACCATGGTTGATTCCAAGGCAAATTACAAAAGCTTCTTTAAATGTCAAAAATTGATTAAAATTAAAATTAAAAGCTGATGTTTAATTGATAAGCTCAAGATAGTTAGCAGACCAGCTGGCATGTCATAAGTCAAATATTTAAATTTTGAATTATTAATTCTGTAATTCTGTGAGTCATAAAATCAAGAATTATTTCTGAATTTTTTGTTGATTGACAGGTTTATTCCCAGTATATGACTGGGTTTTTTAGCTATTTCTATTCTTTGCTGTTAAAAAAGCATGAAAGTGCCTATGCTACTACAGGGCGCCTTCCCATATCAGATTAAACATCTGTGTAAATGCATTTTACAGTCGTAAATCTATCCAAAATACTAGTGCTATTCTCTGTCTCAATATGAGGAAAGTGATATAAGTTCATAAAACTATGAAATTCTTGATTGAACATCGGCAAACTTTTAAGGGATCTGGTCCCACCATCCCCACATTTTTGGCACTTCCATTTGCACCCAAAAGAACAAAAAAGCAGCTATAGAAACACATTAGCAAATTAGATGGAATAGATCTCTTTCATAAAAGCAGTCACACTTCTGAAAAACAGATTATTATCTGAAGACTGAATTTTGCATGCAAGTAGGCAGAGAATTCTCATTTCACCTTTAATGCTGAAAAACTAAAAGGTCACATTTTTTGTAGAAGCAAAAATTATTTTAAGCATGGATGAATGAGTAGTATATTTTTTAAAAGTGATTTAGAAGTTTTGCAGAAACTTAATTTTTATATTTAGCAAGCTATAATGCATGGGTAACCAAATATCTTGTAGGACCAGTATGTACTGAATTTGGCTCTTGAAATACTTTACATTAAAGCAGGGCCTACTTAATTCAGACTATATATAATTTTAGTGCAACAGAAGGAATGCTCGTGACTGACATCATTATAATATCTCATTCATCCTTTCATCTTTTTAATTTTATGGAATTGATTGCCAATGTCATCTTTTGCTGCTGGTGGTGATAGCTGGCTGCTTATTTTGTGTTACAGAAAAACGTCAAAACTCAAGCATTCTTCTTTTCAGCTTTAGTGTTTTCATGTCTCTATTGGTTAGTGGTATTTTTACTAAAGCAAAACCAGCCAAAACAGCTAGACTCCATATTAGTGCTCTACAAATCCTATTAATTTCTGTTTTAACCATCAGCTAAGGAGGATCAAAGTGATGTGCAAGTGATATTTTGCACAATGTTATACCAAACAAGCATAAGCAAATCAAATGAAAGCCCCAGTGGGTGAGCAAACACCCAACAAAACCCCTGACAGCCCTTCCTTAAAGCAGTCCCTCCAATGGAGAGGCAGAGCGTGGAGGAACAGGCATAGGTAGCTCTCTTTCATTTCCTTCACAGCTGGACAATTAATTCACTCAGCTTCCCAGGGTGGCTGGCAGATCTTGAAGGGTTTGTTGCATAATGAATATTTGCTTGACACTGTGGAAAATAATAATAAAAATATAATCCTTTACTTATTTTCCATCAACAGCCAGCAGCTTCTGTAATTTTTTAGCATGATTCTTCTTCCCCCTCCCCTGCCCTGGGATTTGTTATAAGAAACTAGAGCTGCAGATCACAAGAGAGCAACTGGCTACATCATGATGAAAATCCTTCCAGAGTCATTTAATAATACTGTTAAAAACCAGTTGGTTTTGAGATTGGTTGAAATATTTGCTATCTACCCAATGAAAATCATAGAATCATAGAATCATAGAACGGTTTAGGTTGGAAAGGACCTTGAAGATCATCGAGTTCCAACCCCCCTGCCATCGGCAGGGACACCTCCCACTAGACCAGGTTGCTCAAAGCCCCATCCAACCTGGCCTTGAACACCTCCAGGGATGGGGCCTCC
>NW_009647939.1:585001-608972 GCF_000708025.1 Charadrius vociferus | reverse complement strand
CCCTCATCCTGTCACTACATGCCCTCGTAAAAAGTCCTCCCCCAGCTCTCCTGTAGGGCCCTTTTAGGTACTGGAAGGCCGCAATAAGATCTCCCCAGAGCTTTCTCTTCTCCAGGCTGAACAGCCCCAGCTCTCTCAGCCTCTCCTCATAGGAGAGGTGCTCCAGCCCTCGGGTCATCCTCGTGGCTCTCCTCTGGACACGCTCCAGCGGGTCCATGTCTTTCTTATGTTGAGGACTCCAGAGCTGGACGCAGTACTCCAGGTGGGGGTCTCATGAGAGTGGAGTAGAGGGGCAGAATCACCTCCCTTGACCTGCTGGCCACAGTTCTTTTGATGCAGACCAGGATATGGTTGGCCTTCTGGGCTGCGATTGCACATTGCTGGCTCATGCTGAGCTTCTGGTCAATCAGCATGCCCAGGTCCTTCTCCTCAGGGCTGCTCTCCAGCCATACCCCACCGAGCCTGTATTTGTGCTTGGGATTGCCCTGAGCCAGATGTAGGACCTTGCACTTGGCCTTGTTGAACTGCAAAGCAGGGATAACATAAACCCAGTGAAATTTCCAGAATGGAAAATAAACTTGACCTTGGAGGCACACAATAATTGTTTAGAAACTTGGTGGAAAATATGATTTCAATGAAAGGAAGGAGAATATTTAGTTATAAAATTTTCTGTAACAATCAGTTTGACCACTGCATGATAATAAGAAGCATTTCCATACAAATTCATAAAAAGCTCATGAGGAGCATTCATGGAGTGCTGAACAAAGTTGAGGGCAATGGATTGAGAGATACTCTTGCCTGTTCCAGATATTTCGCAATGTATCTATAGCTGCTCTCAAAATGATGAGGTTTTCACTCCATTCTTTTACACTCTGAAACTTTATTGGCTTATGATCACAGACTTTTCTTATTCTGTACCCACATAGGTTATAAAGGACTCATAATACCTTTGTGAAGGTAAAATAAAATGCGTCTGAAACATCTTCCATTAAATAGTCTGAATAAAGAGAATATAAGGTTTGGTATCTGTGTTAAAATAAAGAAGTCAATAGAAATATTGATAATGATCATAGCTCTTTTCAGAAGTGAAGAGCTCTATAACTAATACATAAAAAGCACATATTTTGCAGATGAGTAAGTGTAGTGTCAAAATCTGTGATCCTGTAATCAAACATTTAAAATGCAAAGGTAATGCATAAAGCAACCACTGTTTCTGTGTTTAATTTTATTTCATTTTAAAAGGAGTAGGATAGGAAAAGAGGGACACAGACATTAGTCAGTACTTTAATTATGCATTTGGCCTTATCTGTAAACAAAACTTTGTGTACAATGTTATCTATAACGGTGACTGTATAAATCAAAAAAAGCCCTAGCTTTCTTACACCCTAACTTCCAGTCTCCTGAGGTCCAAAACATATAGAGAGTTTTGTGGTTGGTGTCAAAAGTCATCTGGACAAAACAGGACAGAGTATCAGCAGAGGATGGTCTGAAATACAGTTCCTCGCGAATATGCTACCTGCACACTGCAGAGCAGGTGCTCCCAAAAACTGACTGATGAGAACGTGATTATTTAATAACAGAATTTACATAACCCCTTGTCCTGGTTCTGGCAGGGATGGGGTTAATTTCTCCAGGGATGCAGCAGGAGATGCAGGTATTCCATCCCACGTGAGCCATGCTCAGGCTATAAGAGGAGCTAGCCAGGGAGGGGCAGGCAGTTGCCACTCAAGGGTGGGTTGTAGCAGTCCAGGTCCGGTCAGTGAGCGGCGGTACTGTAACAGCATTTGTGTATCCCTTTATCGGTGTTATTTTTTTCTCTTCCCTTTTGCTGTTCTGTTAAACTGCCTTATCTCAACCCACGAGTTTTGCCTTTTTCTGCCGATTTTTCCCACGGCTGTGGGGGTTGAGTGAGCAGCCACGTGGTTCTTTGCTGCTGGCTGAGGCCAAACCACGACACCCCTCTTGAAACACTGTGTTGCTTTGTTACCAGCATGACAGAGACTTCCAAATTATTTTAAGTTGTGCAAAACAGGCTGCTTTTCTCAAATAATATCAGCCGGGTTTGCCCTGGAAGTTCTTCATAAGCTTCTAAAACATTATCTGGCAAATTTTCTCATTTTATCTATTTTGATTTTTTTTAAAATATGGAAGAGCAGTATTAAGGCTACCCAAAATAATTAAAACTAATGTCCAAAATCAGTTTCCCAAGCTGTAATGTAAAGCATATTGTGGACAAGCAAAGTCTACAAAAACATACTACGTTTTTCACATTACAAAATCATACACTAGCCAAATGATGATGGAATTAAAGTCAACTTTATGTCTTTTTCCACTGAATTACCTTCACTCATCTGATTAGACCAAGGTAATGAACTTTAGTAGTTTCAACTGAAATAATACAACTGAGTTACAGAACCTCTTTGATAGCCATGACTCAGTTACTGCAAAGTCTTCATATGTTAAGTTGATCTTCTCATATTTTACACCTTCACCAGAAAACAGCAGTAATTGCAAAAGCACACTTGTAATATTTGCAATAGTTATAATTCTTTCAATGACAAATAGTGACTGTAATTATGAGTCAGACTGCAGAGACAGTTTAGGAGTCAGTCAAAGCCTTTCATCAACAGAGCTCTTTCTTTAGTCCATTTCAATACTCTTTTTTCATCTTTCACATAGTATATTTTAATAATCATGAGAGAAACGGAAAGAGCATTCCCAGACAGAGATAATGTCATACACAATACCATATTTATTTAAAACTTCATTCATTTTCTTCAGTGTGGCCCTGCCAGGGGTCATTGGCCTTTAACTCCTGAGAGAGTACAACAAAATCTGTAGCATATTTCTTTGCAGAAGCTCCACATATTTTAAACCTAAATCAAATCCAAGTTCACAAAGGGATCAACACATTATCTACATAGATAGGATATATACTCTTATTCTTGTGACAAGCCTACATTTTGGTAAATTTCAGTTTCCATATTGTCATTGATTCGATTTTGCTACAATTGTCTAAGAACTTCCTTTAGTACTATTTACCAATACGGTATAAACCATTTCTGCTACAGTGATTTGCTGTTCAGGACCAGAACAGAATATAAGCTACTTTAAAAAAATGGATCAATCGAACCATTCCTTCTGTGCAGCTTCCAGCAGAGCCAGTTAAATGAAAAGAAGTGAAAATAAATTTGAAAGGCCTCTTTTATGATGTGAACAGTTATTAAATCTCAGGCACAGTCAGTGGAGGCATTCATTGAAATGGAGGGGGGAGGTAGAAATAGAGAGAACAAAATAGTAACAAGAGATAGGTGTGGTTGAAACAATACTTCTATTACACAAGGATGATGAAGACATCTTAAAAGATTTCCGTAGGAAGAAAGAGGTGCTGATGAGCTTCACAGGAAAGATAAAGCAATTCTCTCCTCTCTTGGACAGGCATCTTCCCCTCCTACTTTTCACAGGACATCATGCTCTACCAGCTACCTTCTCTCTTCTCTTCCTGGATTGACGCCGGCAGATTGATGGCATTTTGATGACTGACCCTTTTGCAGTCTTTAACCTTCCTCACATGACTTCTTTCTGTTTGATGGACACTTCTGCTGCATTAGCTGTTACTGAACATGGTTTGGCTTGCTGTCTTCTATTTCCTCAAAATGAATGTTTAATAGTAATTGCAGTTATATAGTGAGATCAGTTGTACCTTCAAGAGCTGCCATTTTTACTGTTTCTTATTTAACATTGCAAACTGAATCTGCTCCCCAAGGAGCCACATAAGGGCACCATGACGCACGTCTGCAGGATTTGCATCTGGTCAAACTTGAAGTCTGTGTCAGAGCTAGGAGCAGAGCAGTTGTACTCAGTTGTAGTTCAATATTATAACCTGCCTTTCTTTCTAAACTCAAGAGACTTGCACTAATTTCTAATGAATAAGTTATTCTGCAACATGCAGACCATGTAATAAGTTTCCTGTACTATGCTAAGTGCATTTATTTAAATGTCATTGACCCAAGTGAGGCTGTGCGTGCGGCTGATATACTGCATTTACCAGAGATGTTTTCCTAGAACGTGGTCAAACTAACGATAGAAGTTTAAAGGATGCCTCACAGGGTTTATAGATGATGTAGATGTTGTATCTATGTTATAAATAATGTATTATGTAGAAGAGTTTTTAGAAAATAAATGAACACTACTTGTAATAGTTTCCAAAGCAATATAGAAAGAAGAAGTAATTTTTTCTGGAAATTCTCAAAATGTTCACTTGCCTATCCAAATTGTCTGAGGTTTTTTTTGCTGCTTTCAGGAGTGATGAGATGAAGTAGACTGTGTCAGCGATGAATATTGAAAAATGCCTCTGAACATACAAACTGCCTGAATAGATGGTTTCAATTCAAAGGTGTTACCCCAGGAGTTCACTTAAGAGTTTGTATTTGTGAATGTTTTGCTGTCAGTTCTGCTTGATAATAGCAAATATCTTTGCAGACTGTTATCTAAACCTACAAATATCACATGTAAAATACATGCACCTATATGCATACAGGCTATACTGGCATGTCAGTCTTTTCACTTTCAAGAACTGCTTGTGAATACACACATTGTAATTTTATAGCTGAAATGTTAAAGTTCTGAATTTACCAGTCATCTCTTCTTCCCTAGGACTACACTGGTGAGTGAAATACATTGGCTTAAATACTTTACTGTAGCTCAATAATCATAATAAAATATAAATAAATCCACCAATTTACATATATTCACTAGAGATTAATGTTCTAGTCTATGAGACCATGCATGTGTTGGTATTATTAGCTGAAGTACAACCTGAACCTGTGGGCAACAAGAATGTGGAGATAGAACTGCAGACATTGCTGACGCTATTCCTTCCTTAGGAGCTCATTTCAATGTAAAAATAGGTGAAAACGCTTCTTGAGGATATTCATAGAGTTAATTAGGTTGGAAAAGACCTTTAAGATCATGGAGTCCAACTGCAAACCCAACACTGCCAAGTCTTGCTAAACCATGCCTCTAAGTGCCACATCTACACGTATTTTAAATATGTCCGGGGACAGTGACTCAACCACTTTCCCAGGCAGCCTGTTCCAATGCTTGACAACCCTTTCAGTGAAGAAAATTCTTCTAATATTCAATCTAAATGTCCCCTGGCGCAACTGAGGCCATATCCTCTTGTCTTATCACTTTTTACTCGGGAGAAGAGACGGACCCCCACCTCACTACAACCTCCTTTCAGGTAGTCGTGGAGTTCCCTCAGCCGCTCCTCATAAGACTTGGTTTCTAGACCCTAATCATCCAAGCTCAGCTGGTAGCTCATCAATAGAAAAGTGTTTTTACCCTTTTGTACTTCCCCCTCTCACTTCTGCTTCTTCATTACTTACCCCTTTCATAATTCTCTGCCTTCAGTGTATTTGCCTGCTGATCTGTCCTGGATGCCTGGTGCTTCATGGCTTATCAGCATTCTGTCATTTTGTATTTCACAAAACTCTTTTCCAAAAACCCAGATATATTTTGTCACATGAACTGTTGTCACCAAGCTTGTTTGGGTTATGATCTCCATAACAATGTTCAAAGCAGTTAGGCAGCAGCTTAAGATTTTTGGGAATGCTTCTTGCCCTTATTTTGTCTTCTGTCTTTTGACTGCTTTTTGAACTAAAGATACAGACTTCAATATGAAAAAAAAATATTGTGGAAATACCATAGATTTTCAGATTTTCTGGAAATAAATTAAAAAAAATCATATCTTCACAACGGCTGCTTTCTATCTAAGATCTAGAAAGACAGAGAAAGAACGTAGTTAGAAAGTTCAAATGTAAATTATTCCAGAGCTACACTATGTGTAGATAAATCCAAGGTATAGGCAAATTTTCTGTTAAGTCCTTTCAGTATTGTCTTGTCTTGGAAATACAGTTTTTATGGAGTATGGAGTATTTCACTTATGGAAATACTCATAAGATTATCAGGTACTATGCTATGTCTGCGTTAGACTGTATGATTTCTGGATACATATGGGCAAAAGAGAGGAGCAAATGGTCTTGGTGCTTTGACTGTCACTATTAATTTTCCTGACACTGTTTGCTTACTTTTAATTATGCATGCACTAGCTAGGATGTTAGGAATGTCAGACCAGGTCTGCTGAAATGGTAAGTAAAGTTGCAACAAACTCAAGGGAATGAAAACACTGAATAAGTAAAAGGTTGTTATTTATTATAGATGGGACTTCTAAAGTGATATTGATTTAGTAAAGGCTCACTTGACAAGAGATATCACTGTGTTGTTAACCAATATTAATCACCAGATGGTGGTGGCCTTTGTAAAAAATTGTTCATTTGACAGTATTATTACTAAAGTCCAGACCAGGATACAATACATCACACCCAAGTGAAATATTTGCAGAATCTTTCCAGAACACTAATAGTTCCTTCATAATGTTAATTCCCACCAACGACAATCTTGATTTCTTTACACAGTTTCAGCCAGTTGTTTTTAATTTTGAGGACAGAATATCAAATACGACTAGGGAAACACAAGCCCAAGTGAATTGAACATGAACCCTTACCTTGTAACTCTACTTTCTCACAGGAAAGTGCCAAACGTATTCCAGTAAAATTGAAGGCTGGATTTTACAGAATTCACAGAATTCACAGAATTGTTAGGGTTGGAAGGGACCTCTGGAGATCATCTAGTCCAACCCTCCTGCCAGAGCAGGGTCACCTACAGCACGTTACACAGGACAGCGTCCAGGCAGGTTTTGAATGTCTCCAGAGTGGGAGACTCCACCACCTCTCTGGGCAGCCTGTTCCAGTGCTCCACTACCCTCAAAGTAAAGAAGTTCCTTCTCATGTTAAGATGGAACTTCCTATGTTCAAGTTTATGCCCATTACCCCTCGTCCTATCACTGGGCGCCACTGAAAAAAGACTACTCCCATCCCCCTGGCATCCTCCCATTAAGTATTTGTATGTATTAATAAGATCCCCCCTCAATCTTCTTTTCTCTAGACTAAAGAGACCCAAGTCCCTCAGCCTTTCCTCATAAGAAAGGTGCTCCAGTCCCCTAATCATCTTTGTTGCCCTTTGCTGGACCCTCTCCAGCAGTTGCCTGTCTTTCTTGAACACTAAAGAGACCCAAGTCCCTCAGCCTTTCCTCATAAGAAAGGTGCTCCAGTCCCCTAATCATCTTTGTTGCCCTTTGCTGGACCCTCTCCAGCAGTTCCCTGTCTTTCTTGAACTGGGGAGCCCAGAACTGGATGCAGTACTCCAGATGCGGCCTCACCAGGGCAGAGTAGAGGGGGAGGATGACCTCTCTCGACCTGCTGGCCACACTCTTCTTGATGCACCCCAGGATGCCATTCGCCTTCTTGGCCACCAGGGCACATTGCTGGCTCATGGTCATCCTGTTGTCCACCAGGACTCCCAGGTCCCTCTCCACAGAGCTGCTCTCCAAGAGGTCAGCCCCCAACCTGTACTGGTGCATGGGGTTATTCCTCCCCAGGTGCAGTACCCTACACTTACCCTTCTTGAACTTCATAAGGTTTCTTTCTGCCCAACTCTCCAGCCTGGCGAGGTCACACTGTAAGGCAGCACAGCCTTCTGGCGTGTCAGCCACTCCTCCCACTAATTATTAAAAAAGGGTCCATGTATTACTTCCTACATTGGGCTTCTAAGCTTTTACTGAGAACTTTTTCTTTTTTCAGATTTAGGTTCATTCGAGCTGTTACTGTTGCTCCACTCAGTGAATTTATAGCAATATTGGCATGGAAAGAAGACCCCAGCCGTTGTACTTTCCCTTTGTTGTGAACACATTGGGAAACTGTTTTTCTTTCATTTAGTTCTTCCATTCTGTTGTAGCCCTCGTGGCCCAGCAGGTTCTCAATATAGCCCAAATTCTTGTTTTGATTAGTCTTAAATTGTTTATTGCACCAGCTATGAGGCCGTCAGGTGGCTAAAGTCTACTAACAAAATCAAATGATGGTTGTTGCTAAACTACAAGCCTTGTTCACTACTATTAATCTCTGCACTTGTTCAAACTTGTTTTAGTAAATTGTTTGATCTAATGTTTAACTGTTTGAGCTAATGTCCACCAATACCATATACAACAGTAATTCCCTGTATCATTTATATCAAAGGTCCAGCAAAACAATGAAAACAATTTTTAAAGTACAGAATAGCAGGCCAAATGGAAAAGAAGCATACTGACAAACAGCAACATAAAAAGAGCCCCATGTAAATGCAAAACTTTGCAAAAAATTTACAAAGGACCTGAAGAATAAGGTACCACCAAAACCGCTGAGTTAACAGATCACCATAGCTACCATTTCCCTGCACTTGCCAAAGGAAGACAGGCAGGGATGAGGAAACCATGCATAATCAGAACAGAGAGAAAGAAGTTCAGATAACAGTGGCAGTTGTAAGGTAGAATATTAATGATTTAATTGCATGATTGCTTTCCCCACCTGTTTTATTTTGGTTGAGCAATTTCGATTATTGGTGTGTTGCGTGGGTATAATTTTACCTAGAATAGTAGTGACTTCTGCCATCTATCAATAGCAGCCATAATAATTCCACCAGTATCACTGGTAAATTCATGGTTCTGTATATGAGATATGTTTCCTTTTTGCTCATAACAAACTTCTGAACATAATACCAGGGAGTATGCAAGTTATACCCAGTGTTTTGAAGATCCAGAACACCTCAAAGGGCTAGGATGAGGTGAGATGCTTCCTCCAAGTTGCCTAGCAGAACTGACCCCCTTAACTGTCTGAAATTTCAGAAACCAGACAGGAATGTCTCACTCTATATTTTTACCTATGCAGGCTAATATGCAGCAAAGTCATTGTGGTCTTTACTGTTCCTATCTTGCTGAGAGAAAGATCCAAAGTTTGACACTCCCCACAACCCAAGATATTTGCAGAAGTGATGTTTTCCACATAAAATTAGGGTTATAGCCTACTTGAGGCTATATTTTCATTTTTGTTTAGCTTTTATCTTAAAAACCATCTGTTCCATGGTTTCTGCACTAGTTCTAAGTGTACGTAGAAAGTGCTGGAGAATGCTTTCTCATTGCCTTCTTTCCCCTTTCTCTTTCTCTGGTTTATTTTTTCATCTCTTTTGTTATATTACTCTGCTTCAAAAATGTTTGTTCTTTATCCTATTAGGACTCCTCTTTAGTCTGGAGAAAAGGAGGCTGAGGGACGACCATATTGCTCTCTACAACTACCTGAAATGAGGTTGTAGAGAGGTGGGTGTTGGTCTCTTCTCCCATGTAACAGGCAATACGACATGAGGAAACGGCCTCAAGTTGCACCGGGGGATGTTTAGGTTAGACACTAGGAAAAACTTTTACACTGAAAGGGTTATCAAAGACTGGAACAGGCTGCCCAGGGAAGTGGTTGAATTGCCATCCTTGGATGTATTTAAAAGCCGTCTAGATATGGTACTCGGGGACATGGTTTAGAAGTAGGCCCAATAGAATCTGATAACGGTTGGACTTGATGATCTTAAAGGACTTTTCCAGTCATAATGATTCTATGATTCTATGAAATTAAGCACTTGTCTCCCAAGCTTTCACTAATTATTAAAAAAGGGTCCATGTATTACTTCCTACATTGGGCTTCTAAGCTTTTACTGAGAACTTTTTCTTTTTTCAGATTATTTTGCTACATACATACATACACACATTATAGATACATACACACACATACATATATGCAAAGAATCACATATACTTGTACACAGAGGACATCCAGAAATATACAAACTCATAAGCTGTGGCTGGTAATGAAAAAATGACTGAGCAGATTTGCTAATGATGAGCACTGATGCAGCTCAGAACTTAACCTCACTCAGTTGTCACAGCTTTATCAGACTTACCTGAACAGAGGAACTTCAGCTGAGAGGTGACTGTGTCATCTAGAACAATAACAATGTTCTAGTCAAATGTTTCTGCTTTTACTGTGCTATCATTTAATAGGTTTGACTCACACTGAGCACATGAACAACACCTTTGTGGTGGTGGGGGTTTTATTTTGCCTTTCCTTCTGGTCTGGCTTTTAGATAGACCATAGTCTCTGTTGAGAAGTGTGGTCCTTGCCTTGCAGGAATATTGGAGGTGACAGCGATGACATTCCCATTGCTATTCACATACACCTAGTGGGTACCTCTCATGGCCAGTGGTAAAAGGAACTAACTTGCTTTGATTTCAGTCATAGTTAGATGCACAGGTCCAAAGACAGAAATAAATATGGAGCTCTTATTATGAGACACATAACAGATACGTCTGCATTATATGATCACCTGTAAATTAATGTACTAATAGGAGCAGATAAAACAAGATCAAAGAAAAAAATATGCTTAAGGGAAAGCCTGACACTAAAATCCTTTAGTGTTTCAATTTTGTCATGAGTGCTGGCTACAGAAATCAAACCTTTCTTTACTTTCTAAAGAGATATGGTTTCCTAGGAAAGTACTAGATTTGGTTCTCTAGAGCTGTAGCTACAAATACCTGTGTTTCTGTGTCCCAGAATTCAGTTGTACCTTTCGCCATGCAACTCTGTTATATCTCAGAAACTTGATGAATTAGATAGATTCTTGAGATTTCCAAACAGAAATACTCCCCACTATAATTTGCTTCTTTTCTTTCTGTCAGTGTCATCTGTTGAAGACTATAAGTCCTTTATTGTGGCAGGCATTTGTAACAAGTATAATAATTATTTTCTGTGCGCTTTTTTTCCTAGATTTGACTAGATTATTTGCCATGAGTAAAACATTAATATATTTTTTCTTACTTTACAAATTAAAACTCAGAAATATTGTGTTCTTTTTTTCTTTTATATACTCCTTCAAGTTTCATCGCTCTTTGAAAAAAAAAAATCTTCAGAGGTTTGTTAAGTATTAACCCATGTAACTTTAGTAATTGATTTTTACCAATCTCTTCTTGTGAAGGGGAAGAATTTAGTGGGACAGAGAGAGAAATACAGTCTGTTATTCTATCATGGACGAAAAATTATGGTTCTACTTTAAGACATTGAAAAGTTCATTAGTTACAGACTTTAATGGGTCTTTTTCTTTTGGTGAATATGCATATTTCACTTTCAAAATCATCAGTAAGGTATCACATATGAACATTTCTGATAATTCATAGAGACCATTTTTTCCCCTTGGATAAATTAATGTAATTTCTGTCTGCATGTTTCTGTCAGTAACCTTATGGGATCCTGCAATTAATATAAAAGCCAACTTGTGTCAAACCTGTCTATTCCATTGCTTTTCCTGAGGCAGGAAAATCTGATCTGTTGAACAGAAAAAAAAAGCGTTCATTTTGTAACACCATTACAACTCTTTCACTTAGAGAGTACCTAAAACCTCAGTGTATAGACTGAAATAATGGTCAGGCACAATAGATGACTATATTACTTTTTCTTCATTTTAATGGGTAAATGGCATTCATGCTCATCCTAATTAACAGACATGACAAAAAATAATGATATAAAAACTATTTTAGCACAGTGCCGGATATGAATTATGTAAAATGTCAGCAATTACCAACAAAACTACGTATTCCTTCTATGTAAAGTAATGAATAAAGAGAATTCTTATGAACTGTTTACATTTTAAAGAAATTCAGTACTCTTTTAGTATGTCTTTATAAATATTTTCAAACATTAATGCCAGAAGGTAAAAAAAATGTATATTTTATAACAGCTCTGCACTTCCACCACTGTTTCTAGGCAAAGGATTTTAAAATATTTAGAGCAAATTGCACAAAAGCTTGTAATTGACACAGAAGCTTGAGTCTCATTTTCAAATGCCTAAGTAGCTAAGGGCACCTAAATATGCAGATAGGGCCTAGCTGGAATTGCAAATATTGGCCTGTGACATGTTTACTGATTAATCACTTGGACTATTCTCCATTAGTTATGCAGAGCATAAGAGAGTCACTTGAGCTGCATGACATGTTCCTAAAGAGATATCATCCCACTTTAAAAATAGGAAAAGTAAATAATATACAATGCATTTTCTCTGAGCTTTCTGGTTTAGGGTAGCATTAGCTAAGTTCTGAACTCCTATGGGCAGAACACAGATGCACACATGACAATGTAGTCTTCAGAAATCAGTGAAAAGACATGACGAGTCTCATTTCCTTCCTTACAGATGAACAATACAATCTTAATATTCTCTGAATGGGCTTTCCTTGGAAATTACTTCTATATGCGAGTTATATCTAAATTCTCTTTAGCCTGGCCTGATGTTATCTAGAGAAACTAGATAAGAAATGCGTCCAGCAGTTTTACTTGGTTAACTCAATGGACTTCTACAGGGATAAAGACAACATGTAGTAGACAAAATTTAGGCTGACTGATCCAGTCAGCCTAAAAGATTGTAAATCTTAATTTTTAAGACATTTTAATTTTTCTTAAAAATGCAAAAAAGCAAACAAACAAATACCCCCCTGCCAAATCTCTCCTATACAAAAACCCAAACCTATACTTTCCCCCATTATGCAGCACTCTAATTGACAGACTCTTGAAGCTGAGAGGGCAAACATGTGACAGACTTTTTTGCATTGCTTAATGCACTGCCAGAGGCACTCAGGCATTAAAATGATTGTCACGTGATAAGACCACCTGTAGAAATAGTTGATCTGACCCACAAATGCACAGTACTATCTTAAATTTCTTTACATATTGTTGGCAACAGCAAAACACATCTAAAACCAAGTTCACAATCAGTGACCAGAGGTGGAATAGCACTTTCTTCCATTCTCTTTGCAAAACATGTTCAAGAAGCAATTAAGCTGAGAAGGACCTTAGTTTATGAAAATGTTGTTTACATACTGGTTTGGAGAGACCAGGCACTAGGGAGTGATTGACAGAATCTTCCATGTGTGTGGAGAGACTTGTAGAGATCTTGGGAATAAAACACATTTGCCTATGGAGCACAAAATGTGAGCAGTAGAAAAAAAACTTTACAGGAGCCAGAGAATTTAAATGCATTTTTCTCCTCTTTCTCCCCACCTTTCTTTTTCTCTTCTTCCTATCCCCAGCATCCCTGAGCAGTACACGTGATACTCTTTAGTTAGTATGAAAGGCAGTAGAAAAAAACAAGCATGCAAAAGACTTTTAGAAAGAAAACAACAAAAATAAGACTGCATATAAACAGAGAAGCAGGAAATGAGGATGCACTTGGAATGATATGATACCATAAAATCAATTATTCAGAAGAATCAGGAGATCGGTTAAAAGCGTAGATAGAAAACAACGACAGCAACAACAACAAAAAAAGGGGATGGGTAAAGAAAAATAAGATCAGCACTGTGCCTGCATGATGATTTTCCCTGGCTTATGTAAATACTTCTATGGACCTTCTCGGTTTCTGTATGAGGCCACAGTATGACCACAGCACATCAAGGAAGAAGGCAGCATTTCTCTGTCACTGCTCAAAACAGTTCTTCAATAATTAAATAGCCATGACTTGAAGCTCATCAGGCATTTAGACCATTAGGAGTAGCTCCAGTAATGAGAGGTTAAATGTCTGTGGGTGAGTGGAGCTCTCACAGGAACAGATAAAGTGCAGTTCTGCTTCGGAATTGATTCTTCAGATATTGCTAACAGAAACGTAGAGTTTGCTACTAGAGGTTTTGTGCAAAATTTAACATGGAGGTGATACTACTGAAAGCATTTGGTTACCGCTGGGCCTAGCAACATTAATTAACCACCAGGCCATACTACAGCAGCAGCTGTAGAAAATTGCCCCAAACAATGCCCCTGCCTTTTTTTTAAACCTAGGAAGTCACTAACCAAAAATCAGAAAATATAGTTTTGGAATTGAAACACAGAGTTAAGATTACAGAAGACTTCCTCTTCGTGCATTGCTTTAAAACATGGGGGAGTTCCATCCCTCCTAGCTTTAAGCACTTTGAGACTGGAGGCTGGTGTGCACATACAGCTGAAAGGCAGAGAGGCTCCTCCAGGGAGTAATTTCAGATAGGAGCCCAAGTTATGTGTCCCACATCATTCACTAGATGATTCTCTTTCTCGTGTTTGTACATAAGTCCTAGACAGACTAGCCACTAGGCATATTAATTGGTTGGGTTGTCATGCTTCCCTGATGCCTTAATTTATGCAGTAGGAATTTATGCAGTAGGATGAACTATTGTTACAAAGCCAGCAGAAAATTTGTTAATACAAAGAAAAAGGGAAAAGGTTCATTACACAAGTGAATAAACACAGAAAAAAATTCAAAGAAAAAAACAGTAGATCTTTTAATATTGCTAATGTATTTAATGGAAATATAAAGGATTTTTATAGTGTTGTTCGTGTATTATCTTTGGTCATTTGATATTGATGGGTCATAGACAAAAAAGTCCAGGTATTCTTAAACAAGAGATCCTGAAGATAGCTGACCCTCAGGCCAAACCTTATGACCCAGCTGTACGTAACTTTGGTTTCCTGAACTTGATCTTTCACACACCTGATTCCAAGTACTGAATTCTTCTTGACTCAAAGGCAACTATACTCTGTGCTGTGTAGTAGTGTTGGTTTTCTTGTTTTTCCCTAAGAAGCTCCAGGTGGCTGAGTAATTACAGCCCAGGTTTTGGTTGCTACTCGTCAGGAATCATGGTCAGGCGAAAAGGAACAAGGTAAGCCTGTGAATAGCAGCCAAGTAGAATTGCAATCTGTAGATTTTTAGACCTTTGTGTATGACTGCCTTGGGACATACAATATCTCAAATGAGAAAGCAGCAAAAACGTACTACTTACTTTTTACTATAACTGGATGGAGAGGAAGATACGGGGCTTTTCCACACCACTTGGAGGCTTATAAATGAAGAAAGCTTTCCTCTGTGATCTAAAAGGCTCTAGAATTATTTTATTCAGTATTGCTAGCTCTGTGGGAAACCTACAGAAGCAGCTGCATTATGGTTGGGAAGATAGGTTAAAGCAAATAATATTCATTTAAGTAACCTTACTTCTACCATTAACCTTTTCCTACAGTCAGAATTCACATTTGTTCTTTTTTTCTCTATCATTCTCTGTGCTGACCTGTATAGTCAGAAGGAAAGGCTGGCAAGTTTTCTTCAAAGTAACCAAACTTAAAAAAACAACTTGATGAAATATTCTCATTTTTTTAGTGTGAAATATTATCCTTCATAAATTTTTTCATCATGGAACATTATTTTATCCAGCCCCTGGAACTTGAAATTCTATCCTTCGTGCAGCAGATTGCTTAGTCTGCACAGAAAATATCATGTAGCTCTATTATAAAAGGAGCTTTCTTTCTCCAAGAAAGGTGAATTATTATATATTTAGAAGATATTCAAAGATGGTAAAGGTTCAGACTACACAGAAAAATCTTCAGGTTAATGTGAATGTGGCTCTTTGTTCTGCTGGGATTTCACTTTATTGATCTTTCAGAATGTTCCTGTCAAATGCTATTTTGCACAGTCTGTAAGGAGTAGAGGTAGCCCATCATCAGATGTGTTGCAGTTCTTTTCTGTGTGGCTCACAGAGGATGCCAGTTGGTTACACCCTGCAGCTGACAAAGTCTCCCAAGTTGAAGTCTCTTACATGTTCAGGGATCTACTACTTGGGAGTGTAAAGGAAAGAGGCGCTAAGACATGAGTTTAATTCATAGAAAGTAAAAGTATTAAGAGGGTATGATTTTTCATATTATATTTGCAACTGATGCTAAAATATGCAGTATGTTTTCTTGGGTGGCTTCATCTCATTCTTGTCAGGTGCAGCAAATACAGTCTTCCAGAGGGAAAAAAACAGAATACTTTCTTCAGTCAATAAGTATATAGACAACCCGCTTATTCAGATTTCTGTGTTTGGTCTAAATCCTAATTTCCCAACTTGTCTAGAACAGACAGCTTGCTATTTTCCAACTTCTTGCTGAGAATTGGAAACCCCAGGTAGATTCTCTCCTGTGACTGCTGTAAAAAAGTAGCAATGAGTAGATGATGCATTTTCTCTTGTTGTCTCTCATTAGATAAATAAATACATAGTTCAGGGCACTATTAAAAAAAAAAAAAAAGGGCTGCTTGATTAGGAATTGCTTTCTCATGCCAGATTCTTGTTACTTATGCAGATCTAAATTAACCTCCTGGGACTATGACTTTATCTGACAAATCAGTTCTTCATCTGCAATTCCTGTTTTGGCTTTGTTTTACTACATGATCTTTCTTGTAAAACATTTCCTCAGAAAAGCCACTAGGGGAAACGTCAGATAACTCAATTCATCTTTTAAAATGAAACTATGCAATCAAGAACTGTCCTTCTGCTACAAAAAACTCTGACAAGCATTGGTCTGTATTCTCAATTTTGTGTCTCTGTTTTATGTCAGCATTATCCTACCGAATTCAAGATAGATAGAACAATGGTAAAATTCTTAAATATGGTGCAAGAGGGCAAAGAACCCAATTGTAATATTTTTTGTAAGTTCTGAAAGGAGATATCTTCACTAAATACATGTATCATGAAAAACAACACATACAGTTTTGGCAGCTGATTTGTGGAGTGAGAAGAAAAAGAGTAAGGATGTCTGCTTTGACTGTAGATGGATCAGACAGTAGTCAGCAGTCAGTGCTCTAGTGGGAACACTTTAAATCTGCCTTTTCTCAGAACTAGCCATTGCTTAAGGGATGGTTACTGAAACCTGAAATCAGTGACATAACAATCACTGAAAAATCTTAATTTTCCTCTTCCATTTAATGCTTTCAAACCTTAAGGTAGCTAAGAATTGCTACCTTAGGGCAGCTAAGGATTTCACCTCAGGAGCTGAAGGAAATAGTACATGTATATCAAACCTGTTGCTGTTTTTAAGTGTAATAACCTAAAAGAACACCAGAATTCTGCACAGTTGTTGGAACTAAGAGTCCTATGTCTTTGTACTGCTGGTAAATATATCTGAACTGTGAAATCACTTACAAAGGCAATTGTTATTAAAGAATGTGCTTATAATACTAACACTATGCATGTAATGTAAAAAAGGTGCTATTCTCTTTGTTTGGTTGTTTGGTTTTGTTTTTTTTTTTTTACTTTTGTAACTGATATGACCATTGCAAGATAAAAAAAAGATGCAGCTTTATCAAAAAAGGGAAATCTGTATCTTGCTACTGCTAAGGCCAGAAGTCTGAGGGTATTGTGAGAGAAAGGTTGCAGAGGAAAGTAGGAAGAGTGGGGATTTTTTTTTTTTTTTCAGGAAGATAAATCAGTTATTTACACATACAATGGGGTTAGCACAAAATCATAGAATCATAGAATGGTTTATGTTGGAAGGGATCTTAAAGATCATCTAGTTCCAACCCCACTGCCATGGGCAGGGACACCTTCCACTAGACCAGGTACTGAAAATACTGAAATACTATCATGTACCACGCAATGAAATCCTAAATAATTGCAGAAAATCTTAATATTGTGCCTTGTTAATTGAAAATTTCTTGGTGAATAGGAATAATATGTTTTTTGGTAATCTTTATTAGTAAAATATTAACCAGTATATGAAATATATAAAGATGAAGAATTTTGTAGTGCTCCACTATATATATAAATGTATACAAGTCCAGAATTTTTTCAAGACTTTTAAAATTTTGTACTTATTCATTCACTCTTCATGTTAATCTGGAACAAACACATCCAGTAGCCGAAAACATGCCTTCTCTGAATAATGTGATGCTATATGCCCTGTAACACTGATGTTTCTCCTGGGATTTCAAAGAGCAATGCTCAGCTGTGATTAATGAAAGCAGAAAGGATCCTTCTTTCCTGTGATTATTCTGTTTCATTATAAGGATGAATATCAGGGAATAAAGTTCACAAAGAGGATGCCATCAGCTAGAAACAGGCAAATTCAATCTGTTTGGTCACAATGTTAAGATCAGGGGAAAAAAAGAAGAAAAAATGTCTGTTATCATTACTGTCCTTACTTACTTAATTCCCTTGTTTTGCAGTATTCAGAGGCCTAGAGATAACATTAGTAGGAGCAGAAAAGATAGATACATTAAAGAATGAAAAATTTTACACCAAACATTTCAAATTAGGTAGTA
The DNA here is from genome assembly GCF_000708025.1 of Charadrius vociferus. Classification (NCBI taxonomy): domain Eukaryota; kingdom Metazoa; phylum Chordata; class Aves; order Charadriiformes; family Charadriidae; genus Charadrius; species Charadrius vociferus. Next base: position 590,918 of record NW_009647939.1, on the reverse strand, counting down.
AAACTGCAATGTACTTTTGAAACACTCTCGTCAGGAGTCTTCGGTAAATATTGATGTTACACTCAAAGCTGTACAACGTATGAAACAGTAAATGGTTGTCCTAGTTTCAGCTGGGATGGAGTTAATTTTCTTCCTAGTAGCTGCTGTGTTTTGAATTTAGTATGAAAATAATGTTGATAACAGGTATTGTTTTAGTTGTTGCTAACTAATGTCTATATCAAGTTACAGACTTTTTCAGCTTCCCATAGAAGTTGAGAGGGAACATAGACAGGACAAGCTGGCCAAAGGAATGTTCCCTACCCTAGACGTCATGCTCAGTGTATATAAATGGGGGTTGGCCGGGGGGCAGGAACCTGCGATCATTGCTTGGTATGGGCTGGGCAAACAGTCATTGGGTGGTAAGAGCAATTGCATTGCATCACTTTATTTTGGATATTATTTTACCATTATTATTATTTTGTCTTCCATTACAGTGCTATTAAACTGTCTTTATCTCAACCCACGAGGGTTTATTTCCTCCTTTTTCTCTGTTTTCTCCCTACCCTACTGGGGGGAGGGCGAGAACAAGGGGGGCAGTGAGTGAATGGCTGCGTGGTCCTAGTTTCCAGCTGTGGTTAAACCACAACAATGGAAGCTCACTCTTATGGTGTAATTTGAACAAAAAGAAGTCTCATTCAAACCCCTCAAAAAGATTCAGCAACAACACAGTAAATATGGCTTCAGTGATCCTCTATATTTAACTGGTAGAGAAGAAAACCTCCAGAGAATGGATTAGCTATTCTTGATTTAACACGTGGGCAGGCAACACAGTAAATAACACACCAGTATTGACACTACAAATGTAAACTTTCCTGTTCTTTTCTCAGTAGCTCTTGGTTCATTTGTCTGAAAGTAATGCCTTCCAAATAACTCTATGTTCCTTCATAACCTGGAAACTTAGGCCAAACTAATTTTCCTTACTCCAGCTGAGGAATCAAGACTTCAGAGATACTCTGAGTGATCCTGTTGCTCTCTCTCTTTCTTGTTCTATTTTTTTTTTCTCATATTTTTTCTAAATCTTTCCTCATAGTGCAACTTCCAACTGCATGGTATTATATTTTGGCTAGTGTGATGAAGTTATTTCTAACTTTGTAGGAAGAGCTAAGATGCAATTAGGTCCCTTCTGTGCTGCTTTCATGCATAAATCTATAAATTTTCATAAAATTTGAATTTTGGTTGGTATTTTATGTTCCTCATCCTCCTTAAAAGAAAAGGGGGTGATCTCATCTGCTTCTGACATATTTTCAAGACGAGCACTTGCTCTGGTTTTGCCAAGCATAGCTCTTACTTATGCTGAAGGTTTAGTCTGGTTCCATCAACCTCCTTTTCTGCCTGCTTTGCAGGCTTATTTTGGTGTAGAGACATTTATCAAACTTGTTCTACATCCTCAGGTCTTATCTTGCAGTTTTACTCTTTGCCCATATTTGCCCTTACCTTGTTTGTGCAATTATCCCAAAAAGCTTTCATTTGATCCTTTGCAGCAATGGCTATTATTTCTATATTTAAGCTTAGCATTGTTACAAAATGCTGTTAGTGGTTCTACAATGTTGCAAAATGCTAATGTGATGCTGCCAGTTATACTATTTTAGTGTACTTATCTGGCTTTGAGGAGAGCAGATACTGATTACCACTTGCTTTTGGTGCAACACAACTCTGCTTTGGAAAAATAATGCAAGGGAGCCTTGGTTCAAGGCAGGAGAGGGGCGTCTGGGGTCATGCTTGGGAGGGTAAAAGCTCTGGATAGATCCCTGTACAGGATACTCAATAGGCATTGCAACAGTAACACCATTTCTCCTACTAGGCATCTTCCACACTTTCTACAGCAAAGAAATTAAAGATGTGTCCACATTGCTACCAGTGATATTGCAGATCAGAGTGCCGCCTGCCAATACTACATATCGTGAGTATTTAACACATTACAGTGACTATCCTCTGAACAACAATGGCCTTGATGGGCAATGATGTATGTATGATCCCTGAAGATCCTCTGTGCATAAGGTAAAGAACTTTGGGTCACCTTCAAAAATGATACTGTGAACTTCAGCGCAACAAACTGTGATGTTCTGGTGCACGTCTGGTACCTATTAACTGCAACAAGGACAACTGGAATTTAATGGCCTACTATTACTAGCATTAAGCAGTCATTCCAATAACACCACATTCTCCAATTTTTTTTTGCCAGCCTTTTTTGTGTATTTTTTCCACGTGGCTGCAACATTCATCCTTCACCTCAAGCAACAGAATCTCTTCTCTCCCAAAGTACCACCACTAGCCAGCCATCTTTCCAGGCCATGGTCGGCCTCCTCTGTGTACAACAGAAACACTGCACAACTGTCACATTGAGGGGAAAAGGCTTATGCAGGAGCAAGCACACGGAAGAGTCGTGTCCTGCTCATCTCTTGACGCAGGGCTCTGCCAGGATCCTGGGATGGGAGCAAGGTTTTACATCCCAGAGGGTGCTTCTCCCTGTCTGATTGTATGACAGGAATTGCTTCCAGGGGTGTATGCCTTCACCAGGTTTAATAAAATTTTTAACAAATTTCCAAATGTTACGAAAAAGAACCACACAGGCCTTGTAAGTTTACTGTTAGCAATTGAGGGAAGATAACTTTGTGGGCAAGCTGTCCTCTAGCTGCCTACCTACAGTGCATACCTGTGCACTTTCCTCTGCATCATCTGATGCTGTCACCTACTGGAAATGAAATCCCAGTGTAATCCCATTAGAGACTTTCCTGTGTTATGTCTGGCATTTCATCATCACTTATCAAGAACGTTACATTCCATAGCTTTTTCTTCTGTTTTGATTTTTTACAAGAGCCTTCCACTTACTCACACCGCTTCACTTTTTGCTCTGCAGCTTAGTTCAGAGAAGGATATAGAGAATATGTCAATTACAAAAATGTCTGAACAAACTCTGTGTGAGTTACAAAAGCCATATAGAGAGGCATTAAATATAAAACAATCTTACTGAGAGCCAAGGTATGTTAGCACGAGTGCCTTATAATATTTAGAATCTGAATGGGTTTGTGTCCCATCGTTCTGAATGTGAGCAGAGAGAATTCAAGATGAATGCACCATATTTCACTGATATATTTTCACCATGGCACCCTGAAAGATCTTTGTTGATAATATACATTTATCAACACTTCCATTCCCAATGGGTATTGACAGTCAGTCTCTTTTCTTTTCTTTTCTTTTCTTTTCTTTTTTTTTTTTTTTTTTTTTTTTAAATCATTGTTTTGTCTGCTCAGAAGCCTCTAGGAACTTTTGTACTTTGAGATAGTTGTTATTCTCACCATACCATACTATTTCTCTGCATACATTACTTTACAGTCTTAGTTTCCTGTGTTTTTATGCATAATGTCAATCTGCTGATACCCTGTATGTCCCTTAAATGTTGGTTTTGTCACATGTTGAAACAGTAGCTAGAATGTGCTGAATGACTTCAAGGGTGTCTGGAGTTTTAGCCTTTTTTGGACAGCTGAGTATAAAAGTCATCCAAAAAAACATAACTGTAAACTGCAATGAAAGAAAGCCATACTTAAATCTGTTTATACAAAGACCAGATCTGAAAGATCTTATTTGCCATATTTATTTGATTTGTGTAGATATATTTCTAGTCCTCTCGTGCAGGAATTCTGTACCCTGTATCTGCTAGATTTTTACACTGTGAAAGCAGCCTAGTTTTAAGAGAAAACTATTTTGGTGGAGAGAGAACGTATGATAGTCCTCTTATGTCTCACATACAGCTATGCAGATGTAGTCTCCCAAATTTATGCACTCCTACTCATTCAGAGCAGAGTTCTGGCAAGCATTTAGCTAAACGAACAACTTCCTGACTTATTTGGGAAACGCTGGCAAAATTTTCTGGCAAATGCAGGTTTGGCAGAGCAGTTGTCTTCTCTTGCAGGCTCACAAAATAATTTAGCTTGGAAGTGACATCTCTGTTCTAAACTCCCATTCAAAGCAGGGTCAGCTTTAAAGTTGAGCAACCATTTAACAACTTCCTAGCAAGCAAACGATACATCCCTTAATGTGTGTTCTTATGAAGTGTTTATATTCATTGAATCAATACCATAGGATATCATTCCATAATTTGAGAAACAGATGTTATACAAACAGCTAAACAAGACAAATGACTGTCACTTCTTTTGACCCCTGAAAGCAGACACAGTAATCATCAGCTACCTTGGGGTAACAGTATCTTTGAGACAATCCATAACATTTTTAAAGATTTTTTTTTTTTTTTACAGCACTATTGCACTTTCCTACATACCACCCAGTAGACAATAAGAAAGCCTCCTGGGTAGATACAATGCCTGTGAGGCAACTTTTTGTCTGCTTCCTTTTGTTCACTAGTATGCATTTTTATTGACATGATATTCACATTTAAGAAACAATTGTGACTTCTAACATTTCTTTGCGCTGATCACCGCCATCGTTTTCTCCTAGCTAATTTATTCTGCTGTTGTATTTTCATTTTCTTGTAAAATCTTCAGGGAAAGGCGACATTCCTCTTCCAGGGACGGCTCTTTTCACATTTCTGGTGCTACAACTGCATCAATATGAAATGAAGACAACAGTGAAACAGTAGGCCCCTACAAAGCCCTCTGGACCTGCAGCACAGCAGCATGTTGTGGTGTGGCAGAGGTAGAAACAACCAAGAATCCATTTGTAATGATGCTGGCTTCAGAACAGAATCAGCTGGAGAATCAAGGTGCTACAGATGACATGCATGTAAATTCCCTGCTGATATGTATTCTTTGTAAATCTGCATGGAAAAAGTAAGTAGTTACACAATTCATAAAAAAATGAAACATAAAGAAGATCAGTAAGGAACGATTTATTTGCACACCAGAAAAAAAAAAAATCTATAAAATTTATTTCCATGTTAAGGGGCTTAGTTTAAATAGGTTAAAAAAGGTACTAAATGCATACATGGAGGAGAGATCGAGCAGTAGCTATTACAAATAAAAATCCAGATGCAATTTAAAGCCCTAGAAGACCCTAAACTAGAAGTCAGGAGCATAAAGCAGGAGAAGGCTCTTTCTTTAAATAGCTGTAGTTATCCACTTTCACAGACAGAAAATTGGGCTAGATGCAACTTTCAGCCTGATAGTGCAGAGCTTTTCACCAGCCAAATACTCACTACACAGGTGAGACCAAATACCTTCTTTTGCATAATGAATACTCAGTAAGCACAAAGTTAAAAAAAAAAAAAGCTGGGAAAAGATACTTGTTTTCTTCTATTTTTATTTTAGCACTTTCATCTACATTTACAGTGTCACTGACAGTAAAAGTTTTCAGTTAAAAAACAGAGATTTTTTTTCAGATACAACTAACAAGCTATTTTCAGAAAGCTTTAAGTACCCCCAAATTATCTTTTGGAAAGAAACTGGAGTATTTTAACATTTTATAAGAGTACATTTTGAGAGTACATTTTGTTAGGTAAGTGACTGCATAGCAGAAAGCAATATTTACTCAACAGTTTGCAGTTATTACTTGAAATAAAATAACTTAAGCTCTTGTTAAATTTGGCTTTCTTGAGGAAGTACAGATTAGAACAGACATAATAGATCAAAAATCAAATAATTCTTAAGCCTTATTTCAGATATTTCTAGGAATTGAAGTGCAACTTTCAGAATACCTTAGAAGCAAATAATTAAAAGTAAATTCTAGCATTCTGAAAAATTCTGTATTGGTATTCATAAGAATAATAATGATACTAATTAGACCAATAAGTCTGAAACACTAAGTCAGCTTTATTAGGGGATCATTTGGAAGAGGAAATAGAAGTTGTAGGAAAATCCACCCATAATTTGTTTCTCCCTTCACTTTTTCTGTCTCACTCTCTCCCCACATAAAAATCCCCCCCCCC
>NW_009647939.1:583415-584940 GCF_000708025.1 Charadrius vociferus | reverse complement strand
AATTAATCCATTTTCCTCATGAGTGTGGCTAGTTTATTTCAGGATACATTTATATTCCTGAACTTCACAACATCCTTCATTATGAGGCAAAAGTGGTTAAGCGACAGTGAGAAATAGTGCCTGCATTTTAAATTTAAATGAGCTACATAGTCTTGCTCTTGACTACTTATTGGATGGAATGGGAAGCAGAGCTTTTATGCACATGCAGAAGAGTATTGCCAAAAATGTTAATTGGCCAAATAGCTTAGCATTTCAAAAACCAATTTTCTTATTCTGCCTCTGGAAGAGGTACTGTGGTGTGAATCTCTTATTCCCCAACCTAATGTTTTTGTTATACTCTGCCACAATAAAACTTAAGATTGTGTTTACAACATCTCTTTTGGGATGTAGTATTTTTCAGAAAAGGTTAAGTTCCAGTTCTGCAGAAAAGCTGTCTGCACACTCTCCGCTAAGGAAAGACTGAGAAGCTTTTGAAAAGAAAGTAAGCTAAGGATGTGAAATTATCTTATGTCTTCTATTGTAAAAGAAATCATTTCAAGAATTGAGGATAATTTCTGACATTCATCCAGAGAACTGCTTATAAGGAAAAAAAATGCAGAACCCAAGAACAGCATATAAAGGAAAAACCCAAAGACACAGACATTTAAATGGATTTTCCCTTCTGTAGAAAACTCTTGAGTAATAACAAAATTCCAAGCAAGTTAATCACAAGAGTATTGGAAATACTACTGTATTGGAATTGGAATTGGAATTTCCAGTTCTAAATGAGAACCTTTTGTTTTAAAATCAGTTGGGTTTGATTTTGTTTTCTTTTATTTTCCATACAGCCTAGTCAGACAGATATTTTTATAATGCTTGATGCAGCACATTTGATTGCAATTTTTATTTCTTAGAGAAAATGAGAAAATGGGTATACAGGACTTGAGATTGATTCATTTATATCAAATACTATCTCACTTATAAACTCTCCTGGTGAAATGAATAGGACTTACAGTGTAAACTTGAACAAAAATTGCAGCTGAGATCTGGCATACCAACAACGAAGAACAGTCTAAACAGCTAGCAAGAGAACATTTACATGAGAAATTGAAAGACTGTTTTCTTCTTCATTTTTCTGTCTCTGGAAGTGTCTTGCAGATGAAATGCTTTAAGCATGTATACACTGCAAAAAATTCTAGTTAAATTTGTAATTAAGTTAGAGAGACGACAAAATGTCTATGTGTTCTATTTTATTATTCAGCTGAAAAACAGTATTTTACAATATAATAACAGGTATAGAAATGAACTTCAGGAGAATCATTACAATCGCTTTTCTTTATGAATGCCACAATAAAGAAGTCAGAACTCAGAGTGTTAGATTTGACATTTAGTATTAATTTGGCTTAATGAGTTACTGGAATATTGCTAGATTGGTTTAACAGTGGAAAAATCTTTCACTCAGAGATTTGGAGGAGTCATTATTCCTTTTTTCCAGCTTCAGGAGAGCTGTGGATAAGACCTCAGAAGAAAATATGCAAGATAAAGC
>NW_009647939.1:510926-583380 GCF_000708025.1 Charadrius vociferus | reverse complement strand
GATTTGAAGATTATTCTAGAAAGGTAATGCTTGTGCATCCAGTGAAAGCCAGAGTCTCATTACAGTGAAGCAGGATGTAAAAACCTCAAAACTCTAGGCTGAATGAGAATATTAAAAACAGAAGCAGGGAAAAAAAGAGAGAATATAGGAAAAAGAAACATAGTATTAGAAGCAATGATGGTTGGGGTTTTTTTTGTTGCTCTCCCTTTTTTCTATTGAAGAACAAGATAATGAATATTAACCAAAACAGAAAGGGATGTTTTGATCAGCCTTTTTCTTATTCTGCAAGACATCACTACGGATTCAGTGATGTAACAGTGAACAATTATACTAGACAGAGAAGAAGCTGGACTTACCAGAGTGAATAACAAAACTAAGATGCTTTGGAAGATTCTTCAGCATCAGGATGATTTATTCTCCACTGAGAAAGCAATTTGCAGTTAGATGTTAGCGCAAAGTCACGTGTGTGTCCTGTTCTCAGGTAACCTGCTCACGTATCACACAGGTGGTTTCAGTAGGTTCAGGCAAAGCTGTGGCCTACCTGGCGGGCATTGCTACTCCCCTCAAAACCTGCCAGGCACAGAAGAGCAAGGAGGAAACAAGAGCTTCAGACAGTTAACAGCTTTTGTACCAAGAGCGAGCAAAACAAGAAGTAGCCAGAGCCCTCTTGTCCTGGCTTCCTAAGGAAGTGAGACTGGTGAAACTGGACTCCTTGCATGCAATATGTGTTTATGCATCTTCCCCTGCCTCACAATGGCGTTCACACCAGCTCTCAGAGAACTGAGATGATAAGTTTTACATTAATTTGACAAATGAATAAACAGGGTTAGAAATTCCTTTGTCAAACCATTTGCCTGGATACAGGAGGGGATCCTGTCAGAGCTAAGGTCTCCCCAGTCTGGAAATAATACCTCCCCCCTCACCCAAGAGTAATGCTGCAGCATAAGGTAGGCAGTAGAGATCATGATAGGCAGAAGAGACTTTACAGAGGAGAGATGTTGTAAGTGTAGGAGAATCCTTTGAACCAAAAATCTAAATTAAGTAAGGGTTCATTAGTCCTACTACTCACAGAACTGCTTTTTTCTATAACCACTGGTGAACACACCAGCAAAAACAGCCCAGCGGGCTGACCAAGGGAAACAGTCAAGCCTGATAATAGTCTGGCACGTATTACTTCTTCCCTGGAGCAAAAGAACAAAGCCAAGAAGTTATACTTTGACATGTCACTTCCTTCAAACTTACAATAATTTTGCAACTCTGTTTGAAGCAAATATATTTATGATAAGGAGGCTGTTAATAGGGTCTCCCTTATTAACGGGTATGAATTTTTAAGCCTAATTAAAAAGAAAAGGGGGGGGGGAGGAATAAGGGATTTAAGGGATTATTTCCTTGTCTTCCAGTTTGTGGTTTATGAGGATTGTTAACATTTTCTCTTTCAGTAACTAAGCATCGAAATAAAGCCAGACCCTATTTAAGAGTAATTTGGCCAAATACTGCCATTTGTAAAACCTCTTGTTACCTATGCTTGTAGGACTGAATCGAAAGCCCAATAAAGATGCAACACTTTTCCTATAACAAACTACCTGAATTACTTGCTCCTTTTATTTTACTTTCTGACAGAAGAAGCTTTTAAAAGCAAATTTATTGATTAATGCTGAGGGAGTATACAGTTAAAGAGAAGGCAGTAGTGCCTAGTCAGGCCTGTAAATTAGGATGATCTGTCTTTTGCAGCATATATTATTTTAATTGAATACATCTTGTATTATTTAAACAATTCTGTCTCTCTTGTCTTCTGACTGAAAAAAAAAAAGGTTGGTTTGTTGTACAAAAAACAAAGTGTTAGTGCTTCGTAGCACTACTGCAATTTTCTGAAGAGAGTTGAAAGGAGACCTGTAGCATGGAAGTTTTTCTTACAGTTGATCTTGTGAATCTAGGCAACAGGAATGCTCCTTTTACTCTCTTATATTTATACTGTGGTTTCTTCCCCAGTTTTGGAAATCAGGAACTCCCAAACAGTGGTACATCTCCAGCTTCAAATGTGTACCTAGAAAGTATTTAAATGTCTTAAAGCTAAATCTTATGTGAAGCAACCAGTATCAGTCTGGATTTAGATTGAGTAATTTCAAGACTGAAAAACCCATGGTTCCTGTAAGACACCCAAACCTGTTAAGTGACACCTGCATTTAGCAAATCTGTTAACTATGTCTTGGATAAGCAACACTGCAGATCACTACTCCAATAGTTCCCATCGATTCTCATGCAGATATGGCAGAGGGCTCTGCTTCATGACACCCCAAGAATATCAAGTTACTTACTTTGCATCTGTGCAGAGGAGGATATCCACAGCCGGAGCCCAGCCTGTGGGAGCTCTATAGACTATGTCAGCTGAAACAGAAATCTAATGAGAACTCTCAAAATTATTTTAAAACCCCCTGACTTCTAAGTGAACTGTTTCTTTTTTTAACAGGATTTTCATGTCAATATACTGTGATAATAATATGCTGCAGCTTGTAAAGAATCTGATTCACTAGGAATTTATTTACAGGTAAGTTGGTGAAATGAATATATTCCCTGGCTCCCAGATACTTTTCATAAAATTGAGATTTTTTTTGGTCTTTAAGCTAAATAAAATAGTGTATTGTGCAGACAATTGACAAAAGTTAGATTACTGAGTATCTTCTACTTCACTGGAATTCAGACAGATCCAATACTTGCATTTGCACCAGGACACAGACAGAACTATGTACACCATGTAATTGCTATAAACTGTTACAAGAGAAACAGCTTTTTTCCAGTATTGATTCCTTTCACATTTGTCATTGTATATTAAACTTTAATTAAGGAGAGAGCTTTGTCAGTCACTGTTTCTGAAATTTAGATCAGATACTGTACTATCACTTTCAGTTAGGCTTGCTATATTCACTGTACAAGCTGTCTCAGAAGGAATAAACTTGTTCTAGTATATTTCGGAGGGTACTTCTGAAGTGGCAACAGCAGGACTGCAGTCTCCTGTCGGTGTCACCATAAGCAGGACACAAACTTTGGGGTCACAGATGTCTTATGCGTTTTGAAGAACTTGGTAAACAATGTTTGGCAATGTTTATCCCTGTTCTGGTATTTCATCAAAAGTTTTGACTTAGACTGCTGAATTGGGTAAATCCTCAGTGTTTCTGTGATTATCTTAAGCCATCATGGATTGTCATTAACAAAACTTTATTAGTAACTTTATTTGTGGATAAACTTTTTCAGGAAAGCAAGGATAATGTTGAGAAGAACTAGTGGAGTCTAGACTGCATTTTAGAGAAATGTTTTGTATCATTCTAACACCTCCTTTCATTTGTCATTGTAGATATTCTATTATATTTTACTAAATACCATATGACATTGACTTCCTTATTCGCTATAATGTTTTTGCATCTTTGTAATACAATGTATTAGAAGTGTTCATTCAAATCTGCTTCATAAAGACAAATAAACCGGCAAGAATAACTTTTAATTTCCATTATTGCAGGGATATAAACATAAGTCTAAACATGTACCAGCCCTTCAAGAAAAGCAAAAGGTGTCAGAAATATCAACTTATATATACATTAAGGTGCCTTCCAACCTAAACCATACTATGATTCTATGATTCTATGTTTGTGTTGTGATTTAAATCTAACGATACACTTCAGATAAATAGATAAATCAGACTTTATTTTTTTTTAAATTTATTTCAGGACCCAAAATAATAAAACACTAAGAACTCTCCTAATTGTGTATCTGACGATAAAAACAGTGAATTTACTGAAAATTATATCAGCTAGGGTTCCGGAGAGATTCACAGACTGACCTTTTGGTCAATGCAATTCTAACAGCTTTGTTTAAGCAGTGGGAGTTTGCAGTGCTTGAATTGTTCTTATTTTTCTAATGTTTTGAAGTCTACTCATTAATTTGATAAAGATAGGGAAGTAAAACCATCTTTTGCGTCATAGCATTGTGCAGAGGAGCAGTGACATATGGGGATTATAATTCTGATTTTAGATACTTAACTGGTATACCTAAATTAAAACTCCTTTCACACTAAACTTTTAGCATAGGTAAGGGAGGAAAACAGAAATGTGCTTCTGTTTCTTCTCTGAAGAACTTCATGGTGTCTAAAGACCTAACTGAAGTATTTGAATTACATAAACTTAAGCAGTTAAATCTGGGCTTTGGTGTTATTCACTTACAGCTCTTACTGTCATCTACTCTCATAAGGCATAATAAAATTTACCCTGTTGCTGGTGGCTGATGTTATGATACTAGTACTGAAGCACATGGTAGGGTTTTGAACATGGGGCAAAGTGCATCCTACTGTGAAAAGCTGTCAAAGTCCTCTGAAGCACAGGAACGTGGATAGAGACCTGACCTGAAAAGAAGAAAAACAATCTCTATAAGAACAGATTTGTTCCAATGTGCAGAATTAACTTAATGGAGGTGAGAGTGCAACACAGAATGTCTGTTAGGCATAAAGATATGCTAGTCAATGTGGTAGTTGAAGACCAAAGTTCTGCCACAGAATTTTTCAGAGGACAGAGGTTATTTTAATTATTTTGTTTTTCTAGCAGGAGAGATTTGACAGTGGGATTGAGTGCTCTGTCAGCGAGTTTGACAACAACACAGTAGAGGGGATGGATGCCATCCAGAGAGACATGGACAGGCTGGAGAGGTGGGCCTGTGTAAACCTCATGAAGTTCAACAAGACTAAGTGCAAGGTCCTGCATGTGAGTCAATCCCAAGCACAAATACAGGCTGGGCAGAGAATGGATGGAGAGCAGCCCTGAGGAGAAGGACTTGGGGATGTTGGTTGATGAGAAGTTCAACAGGAGGCCAATATGCGCTCACAGCCCAGAAGGCCAACCATATCCTGGGCTGCACTCAAAGAAGTGTGGCCAGCAGGTCAAGGGAGGTGAACCTGCCCCTCTACTCTGTTCTGGTGGGACCCCACCTGGAGTACTGCATCCACTTGCAGTACTCCCAACCCCAACCCCCAACTGGAGGGGGGGAGCCCCCAACCTAAGAAAGACATAGACCTGTTCGAGTGAGTATAGAGGAGTGTCATGAAGATGATCAGAGGGCTGGAGCACCACTTCTATGAAGACAGGCTGAGAGAGTTGGAGTTATTCAGCCTGGAAAATAGAAGGCTCTGAGGAGACCTTAAAGCAGCCTTCCAGTACCTAAAGGTACTGGAAAGGAAAGATGGGGAGGTAGGGGTAATGGTTTTAAACTGAACGAGGGTAGATTTAGACTAGATATTAGGAAGACATTCTTCTCTGTGAGGGTGATGAGACACTGGAACAGGTTGCCCAGAGAAACTGTGGATGCCCCATCCCTGTAAGTGTTCAATGCCAGGTTGGGTGGGGCTTTGAGCAACCTAGTCTAGTGGAAAGTGTCCTTGCCCATGGTGGGGGGGTTGGAACTAGATGATCTTCAAGGTCCCTTCCAACTCTAACCATTCTATGATATTATTATGTTATGACTGAGAATTACCTGCATCTGATTGACCAGTAGAGAAGACAATCAGCTGAACTGTCGGAGAACTGCAGAATATGATCTTCCCCCAGGGTCTTCCACATCCACCTAGGAGTCCTTGTTGTAGGGATATTGTCTTTCTATCTCTAGGAAATAAAAAAAAAAAAATAATTAGAACAGCATTGCGTTGTCTATCAGAGGTTGTATAGCTGCCATTTAAGCCTGAAGATGAGCTACTTTGAGGGTATTGCCTGAGCACAGCTTGGAGTCTGGGGTGTGCTTCCCCAGCAATGCTTCTGTCAGTCACTACAGACCTTGTGACTTTATGTAGCATTGAGCTTTGCTTTAGAAAAGGCACAGGAATGGCTCACCTGTCAGTCAGGACCTCAAGTCCTGTGAAATAAGTGAGAAGACCCCACTGACTGTGGCATGAACTAAAAGTTAACCACATGATATCAGAGGAAATTCAGTCTCTGAGCAAGAGCTGAATAAGTGCCTGAGTTGTCTAATGAAGTAATTTGGCATTTTATGGAGTCTTAAACAGTAATTAAAATATTTATTCAAACAAAAATGTTCTCACACACGTAATAAAAAAACAAGTTTAGAAATGTCTAAAATAGACTGCTAAAGCATTTCATTCTCTAGGTATATCAAGATGTAAATGTTTGAAATACAGCTTCTTCTTTTTAATCTCTATGTACTGACATTTGAAGAACCTAAGCTATGGGAAACTTTATTGAAGAGCCTTTTGTTTTTACCAGCGTATGGAGTGAAAAGAACAAAGCCAAGGACATAGTTTATATTCTGCATTTAAACAACAGTTGATTAGGTGATAACAGTATTAATTACTCACTGGCAGGAGAACAGGTTAGGTAATCAAAAATGTATTTACCGCAGTGAGGCTTGTATTGTCATGAGAAAATAAATGGCAGACACAGCACTTTGCAGAGGGAATCTGGACAAACTAGGGCTCCTATCTGTCTAGGTGCAGCAGCAGTACTGCCAGCTGGTAGACTGATTTCATTACTGCATCATAACTGAGGCTTAGGCTGCACCAAGGTAATGCCTACATATCCTCCTACTGAAGGAAAAGGCAAAGCTAGCGTTATTCTGTGAGTATTAACAAAACATTTGCACAGAAAATGATTAAATAACAGAGATTACTTCCTAGAAAATTAGAAATAAAATATTATATTGAAGGTACTGTTGAACTACATATTCATAGAATTTATTTTTTTGGGAGATTATGGTTTGCTGTTTTCTTTTAAGCATATAAGATATAGTTTGTGGCATTGATACTGTTTGAAAATAAAGCAAAAACTTACAATGAAGCAAATCAAGTACCGAAGTAAAATTACAGCTGAATATCACAAACATTTATTATGAATTCCATGACAAATGATACTTAAAATTTTTATGAATTAACTGCAATTAAGGTGTTATCTATGGAAGAAGGCTACAGCTCATTCACTTCCATGGTTACTGTATTTGGATTTCATTGAATTGGTCTTTTCTGTGTGTGTTAAGAAAATACAGTCTCAGTTATGACAAAGTCATAGATATTTATTCATTTAGAAGCGCAATCTGAAAATCAGATCTTATATGTTTATTAACAGTGTGTACAGTTAATTTTACCTATAATTCAGTTACTACTTTCAGAATGTTTATTCACAATAACCTAAAGTCTCATGATAACAACGCTGTCAAGAAAATGAATAGTGTAAATCAGAGTGTTCTGAAAGCTAGCTACAAAGTACATTTTGTAGCAAGGAGCTATTGATCGCCTCTCCATTTTGATGGGTGAGGTTAGTTGAACCCACGTAACTAGCACTTGACAAACTTTTCTGAGAACAGTTCCAGAAGCTAGAGTTCTACTTATGGTTTTCTGGTTTTGCCAGAAATGTAACACTGAGGAATATATTTTCTCATCCAAGGATTGGAGGGAGCTCTGAAACTCAGAAGACTGGAGGAAGAAAAGTCTAATCTTTTTGGATGCTGCCAGTGCAAAGTTTTTTTTGTGGTGCCATGCCTGTGGTACTTTTCTTTTGTTTGGTGTGTTATTTAATTGTAGTTTTTGTTTCATTTTGTCCTGCCAGAGGCAACTCCTCATTTATGTTTCATTTGTGTGTCCACTTATTAGAATCATTACATTAATGCCAGGGTCTTGTCACAATTTCAATTACAACAGCTGTTGCATACAAGCAATTAGACATCTATGCAGTAGCGTCCTCATTGCTGATTGCCGTTTTCCACTCTGTTGCTGCAATTAGACTAATAATTTACACGTGTACTGTGCCTTGCATGCATGGGATCCTGAACAATTAACTACTCATAACCTCTTCCAAGGCAGATAAAATGCCAATTTATTCACCGTCCCATGTGGAACAGCTGGCAGAGTCTGCCTGGAGCCTGATTTGCCTGCAGGAGGACAAAGGACAGAAGGCAAGTAGCCAAGAACAGTCACACCAAACCTTGTTTTAAATTGACAAGAATAGAGGGACAAAGAAAGCTACTCTGAAGTAGATCTTTGCTAGTCAAGAGGGCAGAAAAAGTAGCTGAGAGGAAGATAAAAAAAGTTTACTTGTGTAACAAGTTGGTGTGGGATCCTGAGGCCTCTGTGTTTATTGTCAGAAAGCTGAGCAGGATTGCGATACAAATAAGCGGTATAGTCTTCCCCTCCCTTCCATGCATATAGTGATAGAGAAAACCTGTGTACTGGTATTTTTATTCTGTACAGAAGCAAAGAAAGCAATCTCTCTGTAAATCATGGGTACAAGGTGTTACTGTATACATATGGGTTTTTATTAATGCAGATGTTTGGCTGAAAAGAAACCATGTATCAGACTGAAGTAGTTCTTAAAACTATCAAGCTACTTAGCTGAGGGTTGTTTAGGACAAAGTGAGGAAAATGACGCATTCTCTCCTCCCACAAAATTCAAATTAGTCTAAATGTTTTGGTGTATAATGCCCTGTTCTCTGATTTGTGCCACCAGTCACTGCAGGACAGGATGAACCAGTGTGTTACATGACTGTACTGTGAACTATACTGAATATCATCAGTGTTGCCCTGCTTTAGGACTTCACAAAGTGCAGCACAATCTTGTCTTCAGGTGCAGTTTGATGAAACACGGGCCTTGGCAGTAACACCAACTAAAGACATTCTCACCACTTTTCATTCCTGTCTCTGCGTTGCACTTTGCCTCCCCTCTACCCTGTCTTGGCAGAGGCCAAACAGATAGCTAGGGAAGAACAAGATTACAGTGAGCATACCGCAGTAACATTAACCCTCCCTGACCCTTGTTCTTCAGAGTTAGTTTTTTAACCAAGATCAGTTCAGTGGTCTGGATTACAGATGAGCTTTCAAACAGTTTTGACGAAATGAGGAGCACTTTAAGGGTAGACGTAAGCAGGCAGAAGAAGAAAGGGAAAGGTGCTGTCAAACTCAGAGTCTCATTGAACTACATCTTCAAGTACAGTGATACAGAAAGTATTGAGATGATAATCAGAGTTATCCTTCTGATGTCTTGGGGTCTTGTGCTACCTGCTTTGTACTATACATAAATGGTTGTACAAGGTACAAAATAACAGAGTAAAATGTTTCATTTGGAATATGTATGTCACCTTTTAGACCAATTGCGATCTTATTTATAAACCCATTTACCTTCATGTAATATTTACTTTTCATTCTTCCATTATATTTCATTATATGTTGTACTGGAACCCATATTTTACATTGCGTTTAATTCATCAGCATGATGACCAAGACCTGGGAAGATAGTCTTTACTCCTTAATAATTAAAAACATTAAACCTCTTGCAATGTCATTCAACTGAAAATCATCTCTATTTAATGATCCATTGACATTGTCTGGCTGTAAGTCACCTTCACAGAAAATTTCAAGTGTTTGAGAAGCTTGTCTTTAGCTTTGCAGAGATGAAGTATCTGGATGTCTTAGCATACTTCCTGCTGGTCATTTTTAAAAGGTCTAGTGTATATGTAGTTTTCAAATGTTTTTTCTCCAAGTTCTGAGTGGTGCATACAGAGATAACACCCGAAATTCAAGATACACAGACTGTGAGTCACATTTATAATCCCCAGTTGGTCTTTGTATATTTCTTTCTTTTTATTATTTTTTTTTCCAGATGCTAGAAGTAGCTGAAGACTCCTGATTCTCTGGAAAGCTGTACTAGATGAAACTATATATATATTTTTTTCAACTCCTCAGAAACTAACAATTCTTCTTGGCTACTTTCTGTTAAAGGTTACTGACAGGGTACTTAGAGGTATGGTATAGTGGATAAGTCATGGAAAAGAACAGTAGATATTTATGTTTCAGAGACACTTGTGCCACCAATTTAATCTCTGACATCTGTCACCCACCTCTCACCTGCCTCCTTCAAGGGTTTTCTCAATTTGTATTTATACAAAGATGATCCCACAGCTATTATCTTAGCTGAAGCACAGGGGATGGAAAGACAAGACTTCAGAGCTGCAACAGTATGAAATAAAACTTCTTTACTTTCAATTCACTTTGCCAGCACATATTTGATGTGAATCACTCTATGAACTGAAAAGTAGATTCAAAATATTGAATATAATTGGAACTAAAGTAACACGGAAATTTGTTTGTTTTTTTTCAATCCTGAGTGAGATTTCTGTATTTTACATCCTGAATGGTAAATAATATGGAAAAAAATATACAGACATGTCATTGTAGAGACGGACACGACACTGAATATCCAGTTACAGCAATCGTATATTTTATTTCACAAGCAGTGCTCTTTTATATCCTTTACTTGGTTCCTTATCTGTACATATACTCTACCATTCTAATTTTGCCCAATCTGCTCTCACATCACACGCCATCCAGCCAATACAATTGTTGATCACATGCTGAGCATGCTCTGGTCAAAGCCAGGATGTTTGCCAACCCTTATCTTGTTTGCTCAGATCTTCTCAGGATTCTTCAGTCTCTTCAAGGGTACACAGGTATCTGCTCAAGGTCAATGTTAAACTTGTATTCTGATCCCTTGGGCCAGCCGAAGTCTCCCACACAGACATACTTTTCTGAATGTTGTGTCACTGTCTGGCCTTCTGTTCTTGCTAGTAGTGAAAGTCTGGCAAACAATACTGGACACAAGATTTCTACTACTCATTTTCCTCAGGCTGAAATGGATGTTTGTGGAGGTAACGTATGAGATGCTATCACAAGGAATTCTTCTGGCTAGGACTGTACAAACATTCAGTAGCAGTCAACATAAAAAACTTTTTTTTAGGTTTTGATGCATGTTAAATAGTTATGAACTTTGAGCTGAATAAAAAGACAGGGTATTGAAGGTCATCTGCTGCAAATTACTTTCAGATATCTTACTTGTTTTGATATTAATTGTGAGCAATGAGTTGGACACTTGTCTTCTCTAGCAGAGAGGGAGAATATTCCAGCATAAGAAAATTAATTATTCCTCTTGCACTTACACAATAGCAACAAGATTAGCATTTACACCCACTCTTTTCTTTGAGGAAGAAGTGATTTTAATAATTTTATTATTTATCTTCTAAACATGCCAGGGATAGATCTCTATTGAAGTTTTTGGTTGTGATAGTGTGCCAGAATTTTGAAGAAAATTTTCATACACATTTCCAGAAACTGAATGCACCACAAAGACTCTGCATCTCCAGAGCTACAGATTTATTAAAATGAACTGGAAGGATTTCACTTTTCTAAACAGAGAGACTTAGATCAATTGATGGGAAGACTAACTATAAAATGAGTTGAGAATAAACATTCAGCCTGCTCATTGCATTCTTGATTGGAAGGTCCTTTTTACTAGCCCTACATTCAGTTCAGAATTTTTTCTGAGTTTCGCCAAGTGTTACACATTTTTCTGGACCTCCAGCAGTCTTTTTCACTCTGTCACGTCTCACATTTGTCTATGTGTCTGTTCCATTGTTCTCCAGAATCTTTCTTGTGCTCTTACACTGTGTCATGCCCTTTTTCAGTCACTACCTGATGTTCCCTCTGTCCGGAAAGTCACCCACATGAGCAGTCTCAGGAGTGCTCTGCAGAGACATTTCGCCATCCTATTCCCTAGAGGGTTCCTGCTGGCTGCAGAGGTTAGCAGGCAGAACAAGGAAAACAGGAGTGCTCTTCTGCCCAGCCATGCTCTTTTAATAGAAAAGATTAACTGTTAGCGAACCAGGTATCATCCATCACAGAAAGCAACACTTGCAATTGGCTTTTGAAGGGAAATTAAGTGTGTTATTTCCAAAATCTTACTTGTCCTGTGCAGTTAGCCTTGTGGTGATTCACTGAGATAGCTTTCTTTTTCTGTGGTGAATTCTGGTTTTGAGGAGTAGGAGGAAAATCCCTTTATATTCTGTTGGATTTAAAACCACGGTACAATATGATTGCAGTAATTTTGAATCCAAACATATGATTTCTAAGGCAGCAGCCTGTGGAAAGTTCATTCTATGAATAGTATAATCATGTTTAAGATGCTTGGGCTGCTTAGTAGGCAGTGTTTCCAAGCAAAGAAAGTTTAGAAAAGAAAAAAAGCATCAAGGAACAAAACCTTTTATAGGGCTTCTTCACTTTGTGCAGAGTTGGTGGGAAGAAGGAGCTTCATCATCTCACGTGATGGTTCATTACTTGCTAAATGAGTCATAACTGTGCCCACTAGGACAGCCAGCTCACACTGCTCTCAAAATCACAGCAAGATTTTCTCTTGATGAACATCATGGGCAGTTATTTTGTCCTTCTTGCCTTAACACTGCTTCTGCACACTGTGGGAGTTTCCTCACAGCATACTTTGTCATAAAAAATAGGAGCCAGCTGGAAGCAATAGCAGTTCTGGCACCAGAGGTCAGGCATCAAGATTCTTTTTTCCAAATATCCTGTTGTTCCTCTTGTTTTGGCCAAGTGGCTCCATTTATATCTATTACCAGCCGGAATGGACAAAACTTTGTTTTGTGCTATGGAGTAGACAATTGGAAATATGCATTGCTTTGCAGAAGTACATGCAAAAAAAATCGTGATGTCAGGCTTGCTATTCTTTACATGATCGACCTTCCCCCTCCTGAGCAGCATTTGCAACGGTTTTGCTATGCGTATTGGCAGATACACTCTCTGAAGTTGTAATGACAGGAAGATAATGCATGCTGGCTGCTTTGGAAATATCCCAATATGTAACAGCATTTCTAGATATGCTGGTATCTAGAATGTGATATGTATGTGCCAATATTTGCTGGTTGGTTTTTTTTTCTTTTTACAGTAACTGAAAACCAGAAAAATAACCTAATCAGTGCTTATGAGACAGTCTTTCAGAGGTTTTCAGAATGTTATGAGCATGACAAAGATATTTTACTTGAAATGGCAATGCCCATAGTGATGGACATTGAATTCCTGTTGTTCTTACATCAAAATGACAGCCCTTACTACTTTTCTTAACTCACATGACGTGGAATATATAGTTATGTTTCGTACAATTGTATGAGAACTTTAAGACATATATCAAGAATATTGATGTACAATTTTAAAGTATGGTAAGTAAGTTTTAGATTACTTCTCTTGGCATGTTGTAAATATATACAATTTCATTCTAAGCTTACCTACTTAAAAATGCCTATAAGTTGTTTGGTCTGTACTTTCTTTGGAAATATGTTTTAATATATTACATTTTTTATTTTTATGCTGTTTTGTGATAGTTGAATATGGCTATTTCTATAGCTTTCCTCCCCAAAAATCCAAGTGCAAGGGAATATAATTTTTTTTTTTAATGGAAAACATATAAATATTAAACTAAAATTCAAAACTAGGGTAGACAAATATAGAACAACTGAAACATAAAGTTTCAGATCATATTTTGTAGGAAGCCCATCTTTAAGGGTACCTCCCATGTACCAGAAAGCAAAAAAAGACCCAAACTGCACTTTTTAGGAGGAACTGCATAGTTTCTTAGAAGCAAAAGCAAAATTATCTGTTGTGGAATTAGTTGCACGACAATTTTCTGCCTGTAACTTCGAAAAAGTTATGATCACATTAAGTACCTAAAGTTCCATTTATACTTGCTTCAATGTACCCATCAAAATGAAATTATTAGGTATTTTCAATTATTTACAGCTACCAGGGCTTAAGTGGGCCCTCATGATAATTAACTCTGGGGACAGAGTTAATACTTCTACTGTTTCATTTTCTCACATTTTTCTCCCTTTAGCAAGTGTTTCGTATATCTGTGCTATGAAGAGTGGGAATTTTTTTTTCTTATTTTTTTTTCTCTCCCTCCCCCCCCCCCCCCCCCCCCGCAGTGATCTCCTAGACTGACCAGGAGATTCAAAATCCTTTCATGGCTTCAAGAGAATGTATTTGGTCTGGTATAATGCCACAGTGCATTATAGAGTTATGGACTATGGGTAAGTACAACAACTGACCAAACTTGAGTGAGACCAGCATCTGAGTAAGATGACATCTAGGCACCATGACTTCCCATCACTAAAGAGCACTTACACAAAAGACCTGGTTAAATGATTCTTTAAATATGTGCAGTGTGCAACTGTCAAAAAACCATTCTTCCATCTGTTGCCAAACCAGCACCAGGGTACTACTAACTGAAGAGGAAGTCCAGAATCTTCATTATCTTGTCCAGGAATATTAGTGCAAGTCATTTTAATGTGTAGAAATTAAGCTTGGGGTAAATTGACTCTTGCAAGGCAAGCACAAGACCACCCAGAGCAAAAACAAGCATCTGAAAGTTAGAAGACACTTTTTAAAATGGTTTAAGAAACACTACTCTTTTTCTTGAGTAGAAAAAACAGCCTAACAGTACCACTTCTGCTTACAGTTTTTAAACCTGCAGAGGGATTTCCTGGGGGATAATTGCATACTATTAAATTCTAAAACTTGCTGTTAAAAGTTAGAGGCCTGTTTCCATTGACTACTCTAGGTCCTTGAAAGTGATATGATGTCTTCAGTGCTACTATATTATTTCCCTTCCAGTTCTTTCATTGTAATGCTGAACAGAAGAAGCATCAGGGACCTGGGACTCAGTCTCTTATGCTTAGAAATATTGCAAAATCATACAAACATGCTAATATATCATAACTGTATTTGAACACAATTATAATCTGCAACTTAATGGAAGGGCAGAAATTCATGCATATAATTTACAGCCATTTTCTTTTCATTTATCAGTATTGCTGTAGATGCTAATTAATCTTTTTTGTCATACACTCTTGGCATGCATGGTGAAGATGTTACAATTTTATTCTGCTAATTCAGTTATCTTTACAATGAAGTTGGAAGGGAATATTTAGAACTCAGGATTGTGACTAAAAACGCCCAGAGGTTATACATCTCACCTGCCAGTGAGGGCTTGTTTGTCTGACATTCCCTAATGGGCCTCTTATTCATAAGATTTCAAGCAGGTATTGAATTTTACTGCTCCACCACAGCTTCCCTTTCTGATACTTTTTTTCTAGAGAGTGTCTATCCTTTTGTCCTTCTGAATATAAACTTTAATTTAAAAAAAAAAATATTATTTTATATTCACTGGAAATATAAGTATGATTTATTTATGTTGCTATAATTACCCTGATGTGAAACAGTATTTGAAACATATCTGGGTTTATTTCCCTTGTGTTTCCTTTAGTGTTTTCATCTCATCTGGTGTTTTCTTCATCCAGCCGCATCAAAGTAAAAAAATCCGTGCTCCATGCCTTCAAGAATATTTCATGAAGAGTGATATTGAATTAGCTATCTTAGTCCAAAAAGACATCTACAAATGCAGCAAAGTCATAAATTAAGTCTGCATTAGAAAAGGTGTCCATCTAAGTGAGTGCTTCCCTTGCCTGCAAGCCAAATCAAGTGCAGAGGTTTGTGTCCATGCAGTTCAGAGCTCTCTCTCTTCTATAATCAGTTGTTGTGTTCATGGTACTTGGTATAGTACATGTCCTATGTGTGTGACTAGGATGCTTCATTATAGAACAGATCATGTGAGCTGTCCTCATTCATATCCTCTACAGGATACTGGGGTTGCTGCGGTCCACTGGCAATGGACCAATGAAGAAAAAAAAAACAAAAACAGAATTATGGGCGCACTTGAGTATCTCATTCAGTAAATATCTGCTTTTGTTTGTGGTTAAGATGTGGTGTATTTTTCCTGATTTTTATTTTATTCCACTTAGGATGGCTTATATTACCATTATCTTTAAGGAAATCTGCTCTGATACTGTTCTGAGAGAGTGAAACAAGACTGAAAGCCTTAGGTGAGCATGTTAAACTGCATCTGTGTAGGTTCACTGGGTAGCAGTAACAAGTAAACTGCACCTGTGTGAATTTCCTAATGCAGACACAGCTTGAATTCAGCACAGAAGTATTCTGATGGGCTCGCTAAGGAACATCCGAGAATAGGTCAAGTATGCTTCTAAGGTTGCCTTATATTAGGACATTTCTCTTGAGATTTTACACATTGATAACCCTGCACCAGTCATGAGAAGAGGAGCTTTAAATGAAAACCTGTGGTCCGTTTTGTCATCTGAATATATCTCCTACCCTTTCACATAGGCTGCCTCAAACATTAGCTTTGAGAACAAATTTGAACCAGTAAAAGTTAAGTTTTGAGATGGAGGAAGCTGGGAACATTTTAATGAAAGGCAATCAAGTATTCTGTTGTCTCAGATCATATCCTTATCTTTTGCTTCATTGCAAATATTTTATCACAAGGAGCAGTGGCCTCATTAGCGAAGATGAAATTAAATATCTTGGGATGGGGGTAGAGGGGCAAGCCCTGCAGTATTTAATTAAGAATTGGCCTTGGCCTTTTTTTATTTTTTTGAAACAAAACTTTAAGGAATAGAGGGTCTCCCTTCTGCTTTCCTCCTTCAAAGCCCCTAATTCCATCTTGCTTATTTTACTGGTCCCCAGGCCCTTCTGAAAACATCTGTTAGTCCTATCTTGATAGCTGCAGTGTTTCTAACGTGGAATAATAAGCATGCTTCATTACGGGTGCACGGCAAGGGTAGGCATTTGCCAGAATGAAACTGCAGATGCAGCTTTAACCCTGTGATTGCCTACTGAACCAAGAATGCTGATTGAAAAACAATGGAGGAATCTCCTTATGAACAATAATTAAATTAGCAAGAACTAATGATCCTGGAACTCGCAGAGCTTAAAGACTTCTGTGGTTTTCTTGAATCATGCTGCACTTTCATTTCATCAGAAAAAGCATTAGATATTTGCAATTAGTTGTCATAGCTGCTAGGTCATATCTAGTAGACCATTACCAGGAAAGTATGCTCTCTTCAGAGCAAAGAACTTGAACATGTGTAGCAAAATGATGCATGTAAAGGATGAGAAGAATTATGTTGCTGTCTGCTCAAAAAATAATAAGTGGTTTCAGAACTCAGAATTATTTTTTTGGGGAAGGCTTTTATTTCCAAGAGTAGTATCTCTTAAAAGGTGTAATCCCAGGCATCAGCTTTGCATTGTGCTCCCTCTTCTTTCATAAATCATTGTTTTACTCTCTTAAGACGAGAAATAATATGGTTAAATCAAATATCCTTCACTCCAAAGAATTCCATTAGAGGAGGCTGGCAGAGGTGATACTGCCTTATTGAAAGGTCAGTAATAATTTCCCAAAGATACTGCCATTTTAATTTCATAACTATTGCCACTTTCATTTTATACATTTTTGTAATACTGAGACCCCATAGTTATGTCAATGATTTCTTCTTCCAACAAGTTTTCCAGTGTTGGGATCCTTCTGTTATCACATATTTCAAGTTTGTTCTGTTTTATGCCACTGGGCAAGTGTCAGGATGCATACCCAGACACATGACAATGCTTTTGTATTTTTTCTTTGTGGACAGGAGAAAATACTTTACTTCTGTTTTACCAGTTACTTACATATCCTATAATTTTAGGCTGTGCTGCTTCTTATCTTCACTTTCTGCTCCAAATTTTCAAACTTCAAACTCCAAGATATTTTAAAAGGAGCAGAACTAGCTAAGGCCAGTTTCACTGGATTTATTCCAAATCTTTTCTAGCCATGTCCCAAACTGTTACTACTTCATGTCCAACCTTGCCTGCTAGCACCTTAGCTTCCATCCTTACTTCTTTTTCTCCTCCAGGTAAGCTTTTATCTTCCATGTCCCTGGCAACAGTGCTGAGCTGAAACTGAACTATTTTTACGTAGTAGGAGCAGTCACGGGTCTACTCCTGTGCCTGTTTTCATGAAATTTATTGCAACTCAATAGCGGTGAGACCTCTACTTCTATGCTAATGTAGAAATCGGACAGTTGCTTCAAAGTGTAGGAATGTGTAAAAAAAATGTAAGGCATTGATTGAAAATAAAACATTGGAGAAGTACATAAAAGGTAAATAAGGCATCTTTCAATGAGCTATGTAGCAGAAGTCATTATAGAGGACAGAGAAGACTGAAGGCTAGATAAAGTCTGAAAATTATTTCTTTTCACATCAGATCTTTCAAATAAAAAAGGTGAACATATGTGTAAGACTGAATTATTTTAGGAAGTAAAAGAAATGCTAAAGTAGAATGGGATTACAGTGTGGGCATGTGATGAAAACTGAAGCATGTGTAGAGAACTCAAAATCAGCAAGTCTGATTTCAAAGTATGGCCTGTTCCTGTGCTCTCAGAAGGTCAGCTTTCCTGGCCTCATTGCACCCCAGGACATCTCCCATTCTACTCCCAGGATCCCATTCTACTCCCAGGATCTACTTCCCAAGTAGATCCCCGAACAAGCTCAAGTCTGGTCTGGAGTCCAAGAGTGTGAGTTTATTACTTGCCCTGGCCACTTCTCTCAGGATCTTAAACTCTACTGTCTCATAGTTAACTGCTGTCAAGGCTGCCATTCACCTTTACAACAGCCATCCATTCTTCTTCATTTATGAATAAGCAGTCCAACCAGGAAGACCTCTCTTAGTCGACCCAGCAATCAACAATTCATTGGTTCATTACTCGTCATCAGTTGTCTTTGACAGTCTTCAGAAATATCCTGGATTGCTTGTGTCATTGCCCCTCCAGCAGATACTGAGGTGGTAAGTCATGGGATTAATTCTGTAAAAAAATTAGGTATTTTTACTGAATTCCAACACTGATCTTTTTTCCTTTAAGACCACTCAATTGAAAATATATGCAGAAGACTAAGTACATTGAGTGAAAGTGTCTCTGGGAAACAACATTTGTAAACCTACTTGGACATGTACAATTACCTGAAAGATGATTATACCAAGAGTTAATTATGTCCATCAATAGTACAGTAAAAGTAAAGGACAAGAAACAGGTTGGCATTACAATTGTTTGGTCCACTAGTAGTTTCTGACAGAGGAATTTTTCTGTATTCATGAACATGAGTTAAACATTTTTAACTGATTGGCTGGCTACAATTACTATATTGTAGTAATATTATTACTAATATTAAAATTAGTTAATAATATTAAATATTAAAATTACTACAATATTACTATATTACTACTATACCATTACTTTGCAAATCTTTAAAAGACACATGCTGAATTTGTGAGCCAAATGCCAAACTGAAGATATGGAGAGTTTTTTATCTTTTCTTGGCAGCATAATATGTTTGCTTATACCACAAATTAAAAGTTCATACAGATAAAACAAGAGTTCCCCAAACAGGATACTGAAACTGGACTAAAAACATGTTATAAAAATTAACTGGTTGTGTCACGCTACTCCAGTAAAAGTAATATTAAAACTACTAGCCAGGCCATTCTCATACAAATGGCCTGTAACGAATGAATCTGTTTTATGTTAGATTGTTCTATGAAAGAAATGAGTAAACGAAAGGAGCCTAAACATGTTTATTGACATACAGTTCTGGTAACTAAGTTTATCTAGCCTGGATACAAGTAGTCATATGGAAATCCATGGTTTTGCTTCGCTATGAGATATATCACCTGCTTGGATTGTGTGGATATATCCTTTGGTACTTTGCCCTGTAGTAAGCTGAGCCACTTTATATGGTATCTTTTCCCATCCAAGTGTGAGAATTTTTTTTCTATCATCATGGAGAACTGTGCAAAATTGCTGCAGGACTATGAGACTCATGGTGGTTGACCTGTGTTCCCATTGCAAAATGAGCAAATGGTCAGCATAAATGGGTGGTTTTGTCCTGCTGGGAAAGACCACATGGGAGCCATCAGATCTGTAGAGGAATATGTCTCTTGCTGAGGACGTGAAGTGGTAAGCACAATGCTCTGTGACAAAGGTAGCAGACTGTGTCTTTGAGCCTGTATGCTTTCTGTGACTGGAGTAGGAATTTCATTAATGACATGACACCACCAGTCTGGAGCTACAAAATATAAAATTTAAGAGGATAACAATACAGTTCTACTCCTGACAAGACAAGAAAATAGCTCATCTTTCAGGAATTATAGGTGCTACTGTTGTTTACCTTGAACATTGTCAAAAGATTTTCCTGGAAAAATGGACAAAATTATTTTTTTTTACGTGTCCTATCTCAAGAGCAGGTATAAGTAAGACCTCACAGTTCCAATTGAAATACTTGCTCATAGTGATAAAAGTTGTATTAAAATGAAAGTATAGAAATTGAAGCAAGATTTTTTGTTTCCGACCAGTTATTCTGCATCTTTGCTGGCTAACTGCAGTTGCATTGCAACAGATGCATTTTCCCAGATCTAACCCCTGCAGGAGAGGGCTGAACATTTGGAACATCTGTCATTTGATGAAAATAGGATAATTGCTACATTCTCCTGGTATTCTTAGTTGAGTTAGTACATAAAAATTTAGGAAAAAGATGAAAGCAATGTAGGAGACAGGTGGATGTTCAGTAAGGAAAACTCCCCCTAGACCTTTAATAAATGCCAGAAGTGTGTACATATATATTTCTGTAAATGCGCAGGAAATTCAATTACCTTTGGGTATGAATAGTTTGGACTCCTCTAACAAAATAAGCTCATTAACTCTAGGGGTGATTATGAGAGAGACAAAGAAAAAATGTCTTGGAAAAAATATGTTCTAATGAAGAAAATATGAAAATGATCCATATGTTAGCCAAATAAAAAAGTTACCACTGGATAATAGAATGACTTGTGCCATTTTGTTGTATTAACAAGGAGAATATAAATGGACAGCAAAACAAAAGCAATTGAACAAAAAACATTTTCAGGAAAATGAAAATCATTAAGGTCTCTCTCTCTTTCTTTCTCTCTCCATGGAAATAAATCAACTTTGTCTATCATTTGAGTATCTTGGGAAATTTGTTTCTACAGAAGGAATAGAGAATTATCAGAAAAAACAGTTTCTATAGGACTACTTAGGATTTTGAAATAGAGAAGCCCTAACTGTGTAGGAACTGCATGTACAAATGACATACATGAATGCTCATGTTGGTGCTTATTCATTATTCTGTCTAAGATGCCTCTCATGATGCAAATAATTTATTTAAAATATTTTGGATTTTCTTGACATTTGGGTGTTTATAGGAACTCAACAAACATCTGCTGGTAGAAATGATTCTCACAACCTTGAATACAGCATGTCTGATCACTGAAGTTTTGGTGGAAACTTCCTTAGGAGTATGGCACAGTGTTCAGGACACATCAGCTGGTGTCCACAAGTCGTCTCACTTATCCTTATCCCTGAGGAGGTCTCAGAACACGGAAATGTATCTGGTGCCTTTGATACCTTTTTCCACAGTTCTTTAAAGATGCAACAACGGTGTTCTACTGTACAGGAACTTTGACAGCATGACTCCAGATAAACCTATATTTTGCAAATTGTTTTCTTTAGTAGTGCCCTTAAAAAAAATATATTTCCAAAAGGAAATATGTTAGGTCTAGTTCTTGTTGCCATGGTATTCTTTGTATCCATTTTCCAACATTTTGGCTCATGAAGCAACAGCACTTAATGAACATCACCAGAACATTGGTCTTGCCTTCCTCAGTGTCCTGTTTTAATCTGTAGATCTCCATCTAACACTTCAAAAGAACGTGAAAAGTCCCTCCCCTTTTACCTGCTCAGTTAAGATTCTGTGGTTAAAAACATTTCTTTTTCAACCTTTTCAGAAAAGTACTTGGAGCTCTGAAGTGTGAGATTTGATTGCTAATCCTCAGAGTCAGGACCTCACAAAGAACTTCAGTCTTTACTTCTCTGCAAGGGAGGAATATGAAGGTGCTGCTTGTTCTGTCTCACTCTATATTTTCACCTGCTCTCCGTCTCATTCTTTCCAGATACTGACTGAATAGTTTATAGATTGTAGGGACCTATGGAAACCAATGTTATCATCAGACTAAATCATTCACTTCTAGCTTCCTCTCAGCTGTACTCGAGCTCCCTTTCTCCTGCTGTGAGCCTTAAGATGAAGGGACAGAGGAGAAGAGTAGGAAATTACTAGCCCCACTGTGAGTTCTGGTGATGTTTTCCCTCTGAACTGCAGCTGAACGGTAGAAGTGATGCTTTAGGTAGTTCCATAGGCCCTTCCTCCTTTACTTCCTCATTGGGGTCTATTTGTAGCTTTCAAACATCAAATACATTTTATTTCAACCCCAACCAAAATATGATTTTAGCTAGATG
The DNA here is from genome assembly GCF_000708025.1 of Charadrius vociferus. Taxonomy (NCBI): domain Eukaryota; kingdom Metazoa; phylum Chordata; class Aves; order Charadriiformes; family Charadriidae; genus Charadrius; species Charadrius vociferus. The sequence goes on along the minus strand of NW_009647939.1, from coordinate 561,315 downwards.
AGCTGAATAACATCCCAAAGCCTGTCCTATAGAAAGAGATGTAACTTCAAGCCTAAGAAATGATTGGGAAATGCATTCCACTCCTTTCTGAGCACCTTCAGAAAAGTCACTGGACCTACCAGACAATGTCTGAATGAAGGACACCTCTCATATAATATCGTACAGTTTGTTATGGGTACCTAAAAAACAAATCTAGGATCTTGTAGAGAAGGGATGGGATCCACACCAGTATCTTCCAACATCTTTAGCTTGCATCCAGTTATGATAACCACAGGGACCGCCGGCGTAGCTGACAGAGTTGGTAGAGCATCTGCTGCTTCTTCTGCCAGTTTTGGACACAGAAATGTTGAGACACATCCTGACGGAACAAAGTGGAGAGAAGAGGTGATAGCACTGCAATACAACCAAACAATCAGGTCTCAGCCTCAGTAAGAGTCACAGCCTCCCTTCCTGCAGAGATCTCATCTCAGTAAGGATCATGCTGCTTTTTCAACCCATTTTTTTAACAGCATCCTTAGGTAGTGAGGTACTTTATCTAGGTTCACAGCTTTTTTTATACACCTTGCTGCTCCTCTGTTCTTCCATGAGAATCAAGTTATCTCCCACTGTCTGCTTCGCTATTCAAAAAGACATTAGAAAAAGGCCAGAACTAAAGCATTTGTGAAAAGTGTTGAATGCGGTTTTCTTGTAAACCTGAGTGCCACTTCCACAGGCAGCACTGTCTTATGCTTCTGCTAGTAAAGGTTTACGCTCTAGGTGGTATACACGCAGTTGTGCCTTTATACTCAGCAAAAGATGCTGAAAGTCTTATTACTAGAGTGTACATGCCAGTAAACCTCCTAAATGTTTAGCTATGTATTTTAACTATACACTGTGTGAGTGTAATGGTGCAGCTCTAGAGTAGTCCCTTCTGCATTTCTTAGTATGTATAGGACGATTGAGTAACAGAAACGAAGAACGGTGACAATTCTCCATCTGTAACTTCTTTCTATACAAACTTAATGTGTATACCTTGGTGGTATGAGTGTCATTGTCATGAACATAGAGTACAGTGTGTAACAACTGAGAATGTCACTGTAAAATTTTTGCCCACCCCAACATGTTTGTATCAGCACCTAAGACTTTGGAAGAAATTAAAGCAAGGGATAAATGAATGCTACATCCCATGAGAATGCAGTAGACACAGGCTGAGAATTTGTAGAAACAAATGCTTTCAGACTCCTTTCTTTTATTCAGTTGTTTCCCTCTTTTCCTCAGAAAACGAATATGGTTTGGCTATGTGCCTTTAGGCTACTCTTCAAGATAATACTGATTATTTTGAGTTATAAGGTTTAAAATCTATAACAAAAATACATAAAGAAGTTCTTACAATTGGGGTGGGACTTTTGTTGAAAAAAAGATATGTCTAAGTCACTGCAAGTTCTTTCAGCCTAATTTCCTGTCAGAAAGTAGCTAATGTGAATGTGATCACCATCATTCATCCTTCTGTGTCTGGTAGTTGTTTCTCAGTACTTATGAGGCCACTCATCAATTTAAGACAGATTTGACAAATAGTTAGAAATCATAAAGATCTGAAGTTCCTCTACCTTTTAAAAAAATAACAGGTTGGTATAAAGGAAAGATCCAATTTAAAGCTTAAACAGCTACCTGTTCAACTTTTCCTGCCAAGTGGCTCGTCAAGATGGTAGTAGTAGCTGTCTAATCAGATTTCTGTACTACTCAAAACTAACTGCAATATTTAATATATCTTTTTCCCCTCACAATTAGGAGACACAGAAAAGAGTTAAGAGATATTAGCAGGATCTGAAAGGCAGGAGCTCAAGAAGGATTTTTCATCTGGACTTAATATGATGGTCTAGCTAATATGGTTAACAATTTCATAATGTCATTGAAACCCAGACTTCGTTATTTCTAGAGCTCATGAAACATGCCATTAGTTTTCTTAACAAAATCCACATGTCAAAAGTTACATAACTTCAGTTACTTCACTTGTGTATTTCAAGTTCTGTGACTTATGGAGTTCCCTCAGACTTTTTAAAATATCCTAATAATTTTATGTCCTACATATACCACCAGAGAAAGTGAGCTAATAAAGAAAAGAAAAATATATGCTTTGATTTGAGTGCTGTTATCTGTGACTGAGTTTCTCCATACTTTGTGGCTGCAAAGTTCAAGGATCTTGCATCTGGGATGAACAAAACAATCTAGATGACTAAGCCACATAATGAAATGACTATTGCTCTTGATATTTAATGATTAAGCAATGTCCTAGGACAGTGAGTAGGAACATCAAGGTTTTTGCTCTGTTGAAAAAGAGCAGATTCTAGAACAAGAAGAAGGTAATCCTGGGTGTGCATTCTGTACCTAGAAGATTGATCAGTCTCAAGACACTTGCCAGCTTAACTGTCAGTAATCCAAAAACAGCTAACCTGAGAAATCCAAGCTCTTTTAAATAAAGCAGCCTTTGTACCATTGGAGAAAATAGAGGGAGAATCTATCTTCAGGGAGAAGAAAATTTACCTGTGGTCTCCCTTTCTGTGCTAGACGCTCATCAAGCAGTGACCTGGTTTATCTTTTGGGATGATATTTTGAGAGCAACTAATTTCTCATTAACTTTATCCAATCACCCTTGGAAAAATATTTCACTTTGACAGATCATTTTGTTATCAAAATAGCAGTCCTCATTATCCTATTCAGACAATTGTTTTGAACATTTAAACATAGATGAATGTCAGAATTGATGGTATTAAGTCGAGAACCCTGGAGTCAGCATCAACATAAGCTTTCCTAAGGCAGTTTAGGGGTTCAGTACATCAAAAAGAATTTCAGCACAGTTTTTCTATTATGGAAAGAAGTCTAGAAACAGCTTGATACGGATGTATATTTTTGCTTATGGAAAAACATCATCTGTGTTCCCTTATAATGTGACCACTGTGGTCATCAATAATTTTCTATGTCTTCCATACCCAAAAAGTTATTCCTTGTTTTCAGTCCTCTCAGGAATGAAGGATCTGGAAGATAGTACAGGGTTTGTCTTACAACTTAGGCACCAGACCACCTTAAAACAAAATGTTCTTAGTGACTTAGGACATAATGATATACTTAAAGAAAAGTTTGTGTTAAATATTGCTGAGTTATTTACTTTTGTATTATCATTGTTATCTTAATATATGCATACTCATTTTGTGGTAGGTCATTAAGATCTAAAATTGGAGGACTAGATTGCAGCTCTGGTATGAATAAGTGTTTGCTCTCCAAAATCACTATATTTGTAATTTTTTTTCCTGAAAAACAATTTTTGTTTGCCTATCTAAAAATCAAATATTCCTTATAATTCCTTCCATAACTTATACTGTATATACCTCACTGTACCAATGTTTATGTTAACATTTATCTATTATCTATAATCAAAGCAAAAATCTCAACCTGAATTCTATATATTTTGAATGTGTAGCTTTTAATAGTCTTCCTCAGATCAGGTTGGACAGTGAAAAGAACACAATTTCCTTTGTTTTCTTCATACTTGGAAGACTGGAAGGTTTGACATATATAAAATTCCTTTGATACTAAATGATACCACCTCATTAGCACAGTCATTGTCATGCAGGTATCCCAATAGTAATCCTTAGAAATACCACCTTTCTAAAAGGTAAAGTCTGTTTTCCCTGTCAATTTTCATTTTGGAACAATTACCTTTTTTGTGTCTCTGACAGAATCTTGATTAGTGGCCTTGAGACGACAAAGCTACACATGTGCTCTGAATCAGAAGAAAAAAGGACTTTTCCTTTTTATCTCTTCAGTGACATTAATTAGTGCATGCAGCTTCTCATGTCCTTTGTAAAAAGTTAATGGATTGCTGTAAAGGAAATCCTTTACTTTGTGAAATTCCACTTCTCAGCATTATTTCTGAAGGAAAGACCTAACCCAGTACAGTCTCTAAATGAAGGTCAGCATTAGATGATAGATACAAAGTGGAGAACAAAAAGATGAGGAAGAAAAGATAAACTATACAGAAGGGTGAGATTTTTTAGGAAGTTAAGCTACCAAACAGCAGCAAAAAATAAACAAGAAGGATTTTTAACTTTTAAGAAAAGAAAATGAAGAATGTGGTCTCTAAGTTCTAAGGCAAGTGTTTATTTCATTAGTGTTGCATTAATAACTATGTGCTCTTCCTCTAGTCCTCATAAATTAGCTAATATGGTGTACCCACTGTAATAAGAAAAGTACTGGACAAAAGAAAAGGAGTGGTATGGTTTTCTATACCCATGTGAAAGACATATCAGAGATACAGGGAAAGTTTTCCTTCTTATGCCTAAAATCAGTGTAAAAGAATTATCTGAAATAAGAATATAAGAGAAAAAGAAGCCTGTATTTAACATTCTTTTAACTTCACTGGATTAAAGCCTTCTATAATAGTGCCTGTTATTCTGCTGTTGTTCCTGGCCTGTTGTGGTTGACCTGGATTTTCCTGGACTTCATTGCCCACCTCAATAAATTCTTTAATTTCCTTCATTTAGAAGCTACCAGACCTGAAAAATTACTGATAGTTTTACTTCTTGTCCATCTGGGTGCTGTATGTATGTGCATGGAAGAAGAGAACATCTGCTTCTTAGATGGAATATAGCCTCATCCTAGAAGTTCAGCCTCTATATTGATACTACTGCATTACAAATATGCTGAGCTGTCTGGAAAGTCAAAGCATGATATTTCAGTTGTAACTGGGGACATTGTAAGCATACAGTCAATTTCCTTCTTCTCACAACTTCAGTTACAGTGCTTGGCTATGTTTGTTCATATTTGTTCATATTACTCACATATATTTGTACATGCCAGGCATTAAAGGCCATTCCATCTATGGTCCTCCCTAACACATGGATGGATGGTTTTACATGATGTTTCTTCCTTTAAGAAAAATGGATGAAAGTCTTGATTTGCCGCCTCGCTGTAGCCAACAAGACAGGTGGGACAAATATATTTGTTCTAGACTATCACCAGGTCCTTGTGATAAATAAGCAGGCTAGCAGTAAGATCCACATTTTAGTCCTTGGCCAGCAAGGAATCGGAGCAGGAGGCTTACCACAGGTCAGCACTGCTACCCTCTTCTTACCTCACTGCAGGTGCTTCTAATGTAGATGTCATTCTTGGATTTATAGCCTATGATCTTCTCTATTCCTATGAAAATCCCATTTCTTTAGGTAAACGAGTGAAATATTTCTTGGGCTAGATGCTGTGGCTTTAGGTATAATTATAATATGTGTAACAGGAAAATTTCTAGTGAAATTTCATGTTGTCCTACATGTGTAAGAGAAAGAGATTGGGAGTTGACACCTTAAATCTGTTATCACTCCAAATGGTTGATTGCTGTCAGGACTCTTCTCAATCAAAAATTGTAGTAATGTACATACAATTAGAAAGTGGTGGTATTTGTATTATCTCTTGCTTTAATATACAGATTAACATAAAACAATCAGCAAAAGTTCCTTTTCTGACTAAAACATGCTAAACAGGCACCGAAGAGAGAACAAGAGTTTTAAACTTCATTGAAGCAAATAATTGTTTGCTAGCTATTGAAGTGCAGGAGATGACTTGATGACTTTTAATGTAACAAACGGACTTCATGTAGGTATTGAAGGGAAACGACTTCAAACTAGTTAGGTGGGTGATCAGACTGGCCCTTAGGTACAGAAAGAATAAAATAAACTAGAGTTTGGAAGAATAAGCTAATGATGTGGAAAGAGAAATTAACTGTTAAATCTGTCATATTCCACAGACAAGAGAAGACTTTAAATATATGACCCTATAGTAGGTTGATTAGGTATAACTTTTCAGTTACTTGTAGCTATGTCTTTCCAAAAATTTAAAACTGTATTGCCTACTTTGGATGCTATTAATAAAATTTTGCATCTTAACTTGTCTTAAGTGAGGGGAACTGGAAAACACCAATGTCCTTCTCACCCACAAGTACTGACCCTGTACTGGAACAACCCATGAAATGCCCCATGTGCTTTTCTGAACATTTCTAAACCTCCAAAAGACAGGAGAAGAGGTCTCCATTTTAGCTGCATCAGTTGGAGGCAGAGGCAGCACCAAGAGGATGGGACAAAGTAGAAATGTTTTTCAATGACTGCTGATGACATGTAACACTCTCTGGTGTACATTGGAATATAGGTTTGAGCCATGAATGTCATTCATTCAGTGTCACAGGTTGTACAGAAGGAACAAAAGCAACCACGAAGAGCCAGTGTCTGCATTTTTTAAATTAGATTTTATTCAATATATGATAAAAACACAGGACGACACAGTGGTTGGTATTAAATAAATGAAAAAGGGGAACAGAAGAAAAAGCTACAGAGAGAAAAAAAATCATAATAAAATAATGTCCATGGAGATGACGGTATAATTATAACGATTTTAAAATAAGCAATGCCCAAACCAACTAATCAGCCAGACATAACATCAGAGCTATGGCTACTACCCTGTTATCTAGTATTTGCACATTTTGAGACGAAAATGAGAAAATATATGCTCTGTCACTTGCATAAGTCTCACAGTATGAAATATCAAAACTGGAGACTCAACAGAAAACTTCAAGAGAGAACAATGGGCTGTACAATACGCTGCTTAGCAATCAGAATGAACCACTTGGCTAAAATGGAAAAAGATTAAACAATTCCTATTTTCTAGAAAAGATAATGGATTTTCTTGTTTCCCTTAGGGATTGGAAGTCAATTTTCCCTATTGGAGATTGAAATGCAGACCTTTGGACCCCTAAAACTTAAAGGGAAGAGTAATTTTCCTTCATTTTTGTATTTTTTTCCCCACCTCTTTTGTACATTTCGTGTTACTTAAATCTACAGAGAATATAGAATTGTAGCTACGTTTTATTATGAAAATAAATCATGACAGAAAAATACTGGCTGCACAGAATCATCATGTGATTTTATGGAAGTTTTATATAGTTAATTTGCACAAGTGAAGGCAGATTTGTTGAAGTTTGTCTCCATTTTCACCTCTTTAGCACACAAACCGATGCTGAATGCTAATATTTAAGAAACTGTAGGCTAACACTGCAGGGTGCAAAATAAAGATCATTTATCCACTCAGGTTTTCTTCTATCACTTGGACTTTCACATAATTAAATTTTAGAAAACTCTGCATGATTTCAATCTCAAGGTACATTTATCTTGTAATCATACACCTTTGGAAAAACATTGTTTCATTTGCTCTACTTTTTGTACTGTTGTATTTTAAATCATCATTTTTCCTTCTCAATAGTAGTAATGAAACTTGTATACTAATCAGACTGTAAAGTGCTGAGTCCTAAGTCCTTTGAACTAGAATGCAGTAATATTCTATGATTTGCTAGAGTGTGTTTGTAATCAGGGATTAAATCATAAAGCAGACCCTGGTGAACTTCTAAGGATTTGGTATTCCACAGATAAGCAGCCAGTGTATTATTCAATTATTTCAGTCACAGAGGTCTGCGAAACTAGGCTGACCAGTTCACAATGAGTTCATTGCTAAAGGTGGAACACCCAAGAGCAGTGCGTGTTTTATCTAAACAGCTTCTGCACACTTAAAATGAATTGCTTTCAAATTGTAAATTTGTGCATCTGGTAGTTGAACCTGCCTGTGCTGAAGTGGCCCTGGCCTAAGGAATATACTTGAAAAGACAGATCTGTACTTGGCCTTCCCACTGAATGCTTTTGAGTCTTTGGCATGCTCCAGAGTCTTCCAGTTTGAGGTGCCCTGGAGCATCATGACAACTATTCCAAAGTAGACCTTCCCTCTTGCAGCACTGCCTGCCTGCCACTCAGCAGGCAGACAACCCTGTGGATGTCACATGTAATACTCTATACAGGACACTGGATGAATCATACTGTTATCTCCCAGAATGCTGTAGCAAAACACAGGGAAAAAGGAGTCAATTTTGACTGAGGAGGAACTTCAACAAAGCTTTCAATAGCGAGCTGTGAGAACCCTTTGTTCTCAGGTTTATCAGTCCCCATCGTTTGGAGCTGGTATCACTGGGATCCAAAGACTTGACCTGCCTAAATGGAAAGCAGAACAGACTACCTGTCCCTCACATTGTAAAACTTAAGGTTCAGGTATATGTCATAGGCTCCACCCATCATTTTTTGGCATTTGATGCTGTTTGTTTGGATGCTAGTAATAAAAATCAGTTCACGTAGCCTGGGATATGCTTTTTGGGCAGAGAACACTGTTTCTGTCTGGGTTTTCTGCTTGTTTGTATACATGCTGATTGTGCTTGTACATTTTCCTGTCCAAAACCAGCATAGTTGGTGGAGATGACCTCTCTGCTTGAAAGGTTGGTGGGGAAGTTGGGGTGAGCTTGAGGAATTCATGCAGAGCAAGACTTGTGAGCAGTGAGTACTAAAGCATAAAATTACATTAGTCATATGCATATGTGCAAATTGGCCATCTAGGTGTAACTGGATGATACTGTTCCAGGCTGAGAAATGGCTGGCTGCTGGGAAGACTTGGGTCTACCAGCAAATCTGGTACTGGCCGGCAATGTTATTAAAAATTTACAAGCCACATCAAAAATGGAAAATGTAAATGATGTCTGTCAGCTCATTCATGTGTTTATGGTGGCAAAGCAGTAGACAGTTCACGTTGCAGGTTTGCCTAATGATAGAAGCTGAAGACAGGATTCCCTCTAACATGGAAAGAACTCTTTCCTGGCAAGTACCAGCTGACAGCAGGAGTTTCAGAGTCTTGACTACACACTCACTCCACAGCCAAAATATGATTCTGCCATCCTGTGGTCTTAAGAGCAGGATGACACAATGACTATGGCATAAATGGACACTGTGAAGATGGTAAACTGAAGAGTATCTCAACAGATGGGTATCCACAGGACTTTTTCTCTACCTTTCAACTTCAATGTTCTTAGATTGCTTCTCAAGGATTTGAAAATAAAGAGATCGTACCTTGGCAGGAACTTGGCAAGTGCACCCCAGAGGAGTCTGTCAAAAGATAATATAGGTGCAGACCCAAGATTCATTCTTTTATTTCATTTCCCCTGACATCTTCTGTTTTCCTGACATTCAGAACAGGCAAAACCAGAGCTGTTTTATTTCATTTCCCCTGACATCTTCTTCTGTTTTCCTGACATTCGGAACAGGCAAAAGCAGAGCTACAGCAGTAATGTTTCACCACTGCTCACGTGCGAAGTTGTGCTCCTCTAGATCTGCGCGTCCTGACCCTGACTTGCTGACTCAGGTTCTTGGCTTGACCTTGAAACTGCCTCATTGTGATGGATGTGCCTGGTTATCTAGACTCTTGGATGAACCTGACTACTACAAGCATACTGGTTCTGCTCACCCTGCTCAGGTACTGTGAAACCGCTCCTGTCTCAGCAGCCTTGTGTTGAAGCTCAGCTCCCTTTTCCTCACTGAGCAGGCTGCCCTTGCTGCTCCCTACAGGGGAAAAAAAACCTCCAAGAAGAGACAACTCCAGAACTATTTGACAGAATCAGGAGTTAAAAAACCCATCCTGTTTCTTCATCAAGTGATTCCTGTGAAACACTTGGTCACTTAGTCACATTAATTAAGAAAAAGAAGAACTAAAAAGAACTGTCACACGAATTTATTTGTATCTTAAGAAGGAGGTGATTTGGGGTAGAGTCAAACTGTTTGGCAAATATGATCAAGTTTATCTCTCTCCCAAATCACCTTTTTCTTAAGATAACATACATGATGTATACGTATGCATGCACATACACAAACACATATATGCTTGGTTTGGAATTATTAGGTCAATATAATACCTCGTGAAAAGCCTTTATCGTTATTCTTCTGATTTCTTTTTTTCCACTCTCTATGTGTTCTACTGGCTGAAATATTATATTAGTGTGAATCTGTGCAATCATTGTTCAGTTGTAGATCACTCTGTAAGCAATTGGTCCTATACCAACCATATTCCTCTTTAAATTGTGCCTATGTTCCCTACAATAATGGCTCTACAGTGGACAGTGCTTGTGTGAAAAGAAAGCAGAAGTGAAGACCTTTATGGCAGGTAAATATTACTGCAAAAACATTCATTCAGTCTTGAGACCTCAGGAAGTCTCTGCTGTAACAAGTTCCTTTCACAATCCACTTGCCTATGCTTGGATCAATACTACTCCCCGTGGACAATGTAGTGAATTGTCTAACTCAGTTAATGCCAGTCTTGCTTTGTTAGCAGATTTCTCATTGGCTTGGGGAATGCATGTAGCAATAGTCCATGTTTGTGCTATTTCAATGATATTGGATACACTGCAGTGATATTTCCAAAATAAAAGGCTTAAGAAAGGTTATTTTGTCGAAAGTGTCATTGAAGGTGGACACATGCTGTCAGACAAATATCATGTAGCTTTTTTCATAGTCATCAATGTATCATTCATACATTGGAAACATCAGCAATACTGTTAGCAGTAAAACGTGCCATATATCTCTAAAAGTGTCAACAAATAATCTTCCATTGAATGCTAAAAATGGGGAAACCATAGAAACTATTCCAGGTTCTCTCAAAAATAAAATAATTCTTAACAGAAATAAAAGAGAACTTCAATCAACATCAAAGTCACATCACAATTTTGTGAATTATAACCATTAAAATTATTATTTTAATTAAACAAATCTGAAGTATCTGTGTAAATGAATAATTAATAACAAGGCATGTTTGCTCAAAAATTAAACACTTGGAGTCCATTTAAACAGAATACCAACTTAGCTTCTTCACCAGTAATGTCATGGTCTGAATAGAAAACAAGAAAGTAAACAGAAACTTAATTTTATGTCAAGCAGCAGGTTTAGAATTCTTAATTTTCTTTAATTTAGAAGTTTATTGTGCAAATCGATTGAGAAGGAATATCTTTTTGGACTAAAGTGACACATCCTAAGTTTCATTGATTCAGTAGTAGGAATTTCTGTTACTAAACAATTGTTCTCTGTAGAGCAAACTTCCTACATTTTGGATATGTCATCATATCTATAAGTCCATAGCATTTTTTTTTATAGATAGGCTAGATGACTTGCTGCATGCAACCCAGGAAGTATGCAGAAAAGTCCTGCAACCTGTGGCACTTTAACCACTATATAGTTGTGTTTTGACTACATTAGGGATTTTTTAAATTTTTTTTTTTTAATTAACATATCAATTCAGGCTCACTTGAATCAGTAAAACCCTGTGTTGCATCTGGATTTCCAAATCTTTCTAGCCCTTGTGAAATCGAACCAATGAATAGTCCTTCTAATTAATGGCTGATTAAAGTACAACTTGTAAGGATTCTTCCTCCCAGCATTGCATGTACTCAGCTGCAGATAGTATTTGACCTCATCTGTTTTAAGTCTTATGGTGTCAACAAAAGGCATGATAACATTATGGAATGTTAGAGCAGGTTCTTCTCTTCTCTTCTCTTCTCTCTGCCTCTATGGTTCAGTCATTGTTACTTTTTGCAAACAGTTAAAGCAATATCAAACGCTTTACTGTAAATATTTGAGTAGATTACACAGAATAGCTATAAATTGGACAATGTTTTCCTGTGATCTATCTGCTTTTGCTTTAAATTTTACAGCAAGTAGCCTGTGCAGCACCAAGTTATACACACAAATAAACATACTGAAATAATTAAAACTTTGAGTGAAATAAGCCAGTTCTGTCATCAACAGAGATAGAAATAAGAATTTCAGGTGTGATGCCCTGTCTTAATCCTGAGCTGCAGCTAAACTATTAGAATGAGAGGATCATAAAAGAGACAGAACTTAAGATAGAGACTCCACTTAATCAGGACGTGTATTAGCGTGAACGCCATTTCACTGAGAGATCTTTCAGGGAACAGATTTAAACCTAATAATACTGAAAATCAATAATGGCGGTTTAATGTGGGACATTTTACTGCTCGGTAGGTTGTCTAGGGGCATAACAGTGAACGTTACGATTTTTGGCAGTTTCATGTTTGTTCTCACCTGCTTGCTGATTTATTGAGTCAAAACCCTTCCTTTGAAACCACATACTATGTGTAGGGTTTATATTCCAGCTGCTGAGTCTGCAACTGGAAAACCAGCTGTTATCAATATGTGTGGCCAGACCTCAACCATATCAAAAAGTTTTTAACTTCGAAGGTGAATCAACTCATAGATTAAAGTAACAGTTGCTTGACATTTCCTAAACATGGTTTATATGCGAACTTTAAAATAGCTTAAAATATTATTCCTGAAAGTGTTGAGTACATTTTCCATTTGTGAAGACTGGAAGTGGGATTTGCCAGGGCATTGGCAAATGCTCAAAACACTGACATACATTATTAATAACAGAAATATTTTTGGTGCTGCACAGGCTTTAGTTCCACGCCAGCTGCTGAACATGTTTCATTGCACTTTCATCTCACAGCTGCCTTTCTTGCTGTGAAGAGGAAAAGAACAGGTTCTGCCTCTGTTCAAGTGCGTACTCTTGCCTACGCTGCTAGTATGTTTATGTCCTGAGGCTGTCCAGATGATCAGACTCACAGCTATCCAAGCTTTGAGACAGTGAGCACAACCCCGGGTACAGCCTATATATACCTTCCAAGTCATGCAGGAATTTTTGTACAGAAGCGCATTCAGTGGGTTTGCTTACTCTAAAAGTGCCCTCATATATTACGACCAGCAGTACACATACTATTCATATGCAGCTCCTTGGATGGATCACAGATACCAGGTAGGAGACTCCAGACACCATTTTATCAGTGTATAAACTCCTCACTGTTAAAGTCTACACAGCTTCTCAGCAAGTCACATTACCCCTTAAGTATTTTCTTACTACTGGTAGAGGGAGTTTGAGTTGAAGAGTGAAGGGAGTTACATGGCACTTTAATTCAGAAATTCCTAGAGAATGGAAAAATTTCAGAGTGGATGCTCTTTTATGCTATGCTTTATGCAATAACTGACATGAGTGTGGAATGTTTATAAGGTGCTCATTAAAATTGGTTAATTCTAATTCACTCTCAACTTGCTTAGCAGTACAGGTTATTAAAAAGAGAAAAACAGTAGTGAATAAGGCTCTTTGCTGTAGCTTTGCTGGTTCACAGAATCCTTGGATGTTAGGTTATTCAAATCTGATACCATCACATTTCAAAGTATGATTATTTTTCTTTAATGAATATTAAATATGTATTTAATAGTTTATTGTTATAATCCCTGCCTTTTATCAGTTGAGAAGCATCAAGCCACAGTAGTGCCTGTCATTCTCAAACTGCCTGTAGGTAGCTACAAAAAAGGAAAAGAAAATAATTGAATCACCAAACAATGAATATACGTATGCAGTATAAAATGCTCTATCCCATTTCAGTAAATGCTTCTCCTCATTCACCTCTTTGTTGGGCTGAGTTTTTATGATCCTACTATATTTAGAGTTCCTCAATAAAAAGAAGACATAAGAGAAAGACAAGGTAAGAAAAATAATGAACTTAAAAAATGCCAGAGGCTGAAAGATAACCCAGTTTTCATACAGCCAGGTAATTAACGTGTCAACTACAGTCTTTGTGATGTGGAATTTGAAGTATTCTTAAAAGGTTAGAAGTATATATTTGCCTTCAGTACTTACTATAATGATCTGATGCTGCCATTAATATAGGAGCTCTTACAGGAAACTACACTGGAAACAGACATTTTTGGAAGCTGGGTATCTACTTTTGTGGCAATTTGCATAGTGAATATGTTTTTATAAAAATTGCAGAAGTTGAACAATTTATCTCAGATATATTAAAAGACTGGGACATTGGTCTTAAACAGAGGAGGCAATTCATAGTGTCTCAGTTTATCCATCTGTAAATGATGGATAAAGATGTTTATCTCTTCAGGAAAATGCTTACAGATCTACTAAAGAAAAGGTACATACATGTCTAAGTATATGTGTACATCTATTTCTTATCAAGTGGTGCAAGAGCGTTATCTTCTAGGATGCCATAAAACTACCTGTTCTCAGTGAAAAAATATTTCAAGAATATTCAATAAAAATGACCACTTTTGAATCTGCTATTATTTTTACTTCAATTTTAAACTGGATTATTTCTAGCTGACAGTTCTTTTTTATGTTTTCAGATGCACAGTATCGTGTTTTCTGAAATTCTTAACATCTTTCATGTGATTGAGTTCAAAGTGATTAATTTTATGTTAACTAGACTTAGTAAAATATTCAGAAAGTATTAAGGAATTTTTGAAAGTTAATGTATTTTCCAAAGCGTGGTAATGACAGTTCTCGGAAAATGCAATACTTGTCATGCATCAAGGAATATTAGGCTGCTTCAGTTTGCTAGTGGCAGGAGTGCGCTGAGACAGCTGTTGCAGCATGTGCTTAATATTTGGTATGCATACAATTCCACTGAAATAAACATCTTCTCTTGACATGTGCAGAGCTGTGTGACTATGTGGTATATGTAGAGAAAGGATATGGCACCATACTGTTACATCAAACACACTAGGGCTGTTTCGCCATGGAATACATGTTCTGTAGTCAAATACACTTGTGGAAAGGAAGAATAAGACACCACCATTCTCTTTTGGCGGGCTTTTGCAGCCAACACATGTAAGTGATACACATGGAAGTAAACCTCTGGAGACTAGAACATCGGAATTAAAAACATTTTCTGGTTTGTAAAGAACTGCCAGAAAAAATCTACCTGGAGTGCAACAGAACCAGTTTTATACATCCTACAAAACTCATGATCAGCGCTGCATTATTTCTGAATGTGCTTGCATTTATCCCTGCTGTTTTTTTCTCTTATGAAAGTGACAAATGTATATCCAACTTTGTGACTTTTTTTAGGGTGGTTGCTTTACTTAGTCAATTAAATATTTTTATATTCTATTTACATTGTACTTTGGTGGGGATGGAAATATATCGCATAAATAAAAATTGAACAGGAAGTGGTCTTGAAAGTATCAGAAAGAAAATCGAAGGTAACAAAAGATAGTGGGCTAAATACACATTTACTCAGGTGATATGTTGTTTAGGGAAACAAAAACATCTACTTCTATATATCTAATGAAATGTTTAAATGCATAAAATGAATTATGCTTCCTCATGAGTAATACCAGATGATTTTAGAGACCCCTAATTCAAGTATGCTACTGCAGAAATGAAGAAGGGTAACAAAAATGACACAAAGGTGGGAGGGTAATATATATGACTAAATGAGATCTGCATATGTTAACAAAACAAAACAAATTAAGAGGACTGTCATATATATCCTGAATGCAAAGACACGATTACAGCTTGATCAGGTGAAAGAAACAATAGTATCAATCCTTGTATGGGCTGCAGGCCTGGTGTTGCATGAAGCTGTAGTACATGAAAGTTATTGTCACCTAATTTGTTGGGTAACACAAGGGCTATGATAGAAGCAAGGCTGATGCCTCCATTTATTCTCCAATACTTTTCTTCCTGTGGATAAACTCATCCCTCAGTGCAGTTTTCTGCTTGAAACTGCAGGAGTAGATCTGTGTTAACTTTATTATTCATGAAATGGACTGCATAATTATACAAAGTACGCAACTGTAACTCAGATTATATTCTGAGGTTAGGCGTTTTCCCTATATTTATATATATATTAGCTATGAGCTCCTAATAAAGTAATTCTGATAGATTAACTTCATGGTATAGTCATCTACTGCCACACATGTGTAGCAACTTACTATCTATCTATGCGGTTGAGAAGGAATAAAACAGTAGTGACTTTTTAGTACATTTTGATTGTTATGCCCTCATTCAATCTTTCCTACAATTTACTGCTGGTTAGACTTGTAAACCTGTTTGGTTTGGTTTTTTTTACTGGCCTGCTAATTATCAGTTTGTTTTCTTTTCCAAATGTAAGCCTGTCTCCTGAATTCTTATCATGTATTTGTTAATTTAGCTGGAATTTTCTGTTCCCTGATATTTCTTTTGTTTGCTCAGCTATCCTTTAAGTCTCAACCGGATGAAAATTAAGGAGCAAGACACTTTCTTTGAAAGGTCTGTAAACATAATCCTCTCTGTCTTGGCTAATTAAATGAGGAGAAAATCTGGGACAGAATTCCAAGGCTTTCAGATTGTGGTTGGTGTGTAGTACTTAGCTTTAGATGTAAGGAGGTAAAAGCCTCCATGCTGTGTAAACTGGTAATACCAAGTAGTTCAATCAGCCATTGGATCAGGCAGCAAATGATATGCTTTTATTATTTTTAATAATCATCAGTGGAGAAAATGAAGGATCCTTTTTAATCTTTTAACAGATTGCATACATTGTTGATCATACTTTATCACAAATTATTAATGTAGTAAGAAATTATTGAAAGCAACAAGAATTTTTTATTGGCATGAAGAGTGGCACTTAGGGTAAGCATGTTTCAGTAGACATGAATGGCATCTTCACCATTCTGATCTACTGTAACATCTTCCATATTTAATCATGGTGATTCATTCATTGGCATGCTTACACGCAATTCTTATAAGTTGTCTCCTTTCCTGCCTCCTAGTGGAGCAAGGATGTGAGATTAGTCACAAAAACGTGAACTTCCAAGCTGTCACCAACAAAATAGAGATGGTTTTCACCGAGATGTGTGACTGACCTCTATCTTTATGTCTCAGTTTCTGGAGAAGAGCATTCATTACTGACAGCAACTGGAGACACAAAGTCCTTACTTTATCAGTATACAGACAGAATTGCAAAAGCACAGGAGGAAATTTCTAAACAGGCTGCATAAATTTGGTCTATCACTTGGATAAGAACTTGAGATCCTTACACTACCACTTTTCTCTTTTTTGTGTTCTTTAATCACCTCAGGAAACTATTAAAAGTACCTTTAAAGAACTGTCAAAGATTCTCTTCTTGCTGTTTCTTTGCTTTACTCTTTTACATCTTTGTCTTCTCCCTCCAAAACTTGTGTCTGTTTTTAATTTTTTTATCCCTTGGCACCTCTGTGACTTTGGGAACCTCGGAGCCCGGGATGGCAAGCAACTGAGGGTAACTCCTGTAGCGGTTAATTTACTGAAGGGATCGGCAGGGTGTTGGATGGGTGGACAGATCTGGCAGATCTTCTCCAAATACAAGAGAGCCAGAGTACCTCTATAAGGATGTTCTTCATCACTAAATTTTTCCTGAGCATTTAGGACCAGTGATGGTCCCTTTGCTTCTTTCACAGGTGATTGCAAACCTGTCTCCAATCTTCCATCTTCATGCAGGCAGGTGTGCTCACTGGAAAAATCCATAATTTGAAACTCTTGTAGTGAATTCATGTAGCAATATCCCCTGTGAGTCATTTCTAAGGAGTGGAATTTGCCTTTTAACCTTCACATCTTTCATAGATTGGATGACATGAACTCATCCATAATAGAACAAGTCAGTTTCTGCAGCTTGAAACTGTTCCTTTTTGTTTCTACCTAAAATATCTGTCGCCACCTTTCTAGATATAGAGATATGTAAAATATGAATAGATATCACATATACAAACTAAAATAAAGTAATAAAAATGCAAGTTTTTAAGCATCTGAATGAGCACCCAACTCCTGAAATTCAGGAATTAGAATTTTTCCTACAGCTACAATTTAACCTTATCCATTCCTCTCCCCTCTCCCTCCCCCATGAGATGATAAGGAAAGTGTTTTACTCACTGTACAGAATCAAAATCTCTGGAGACAAATGTGGATCTAGGTAATGAAAGGACATTTTCAGAAGGTGAGCTTGTGTAATAAGTGACAAGCAGCTTACTGCAAGATACGTTTGTTAAAGTATCTTGCCCTAAGAAACTAGATTGTTTTCCTAACACTGTTATAGGATTCTTTGCATTGCTGAGCAATCTACTTAAAATAGTTTCTTATCACAGGAAAGAGTCCTCATTTCTAAATGTCTGACTTGAATCATAGAATCATAGAATGGTTTAGGTTGGAAGGGACCTTAAAGATCATCTAGTTTCAATGCCCCTGACATGGGCAGGGACACCTCTCACTAGACCAGGCTACTCAAAGCCCCATCCAGCCCGGTCCTGAACACTTCCAGGGATGGAGCATCTACAATTTCTCTGGGCAACCTGTTCCAGTGTCTCACCACCCTCACAGGAAAGAATGTTTTCCTGCTATCTAACCTAAAACTACCCTCGTTCAGTTTAAAGCCACCACCCCTCATCCTATCACTACATACCCTTGAAAAAGTCTCTCTCCAGCTTTCTTGTAGGCCTCCTTCCGATACTGAAAGGCTGCTATGAGGTCTCCCCAGAGCCTTGTCTTCTCCGGGCTGAACAACCCCAACTCTCCCTGCCTGTCTTCATAGGGGATGCACTCCAGCCCTCTGATTATCTTCTTGGCACTCCTCTGAACCCGCTCCAACAGGTCTGCGTCCTTCATGCGCTGAGGACTCCAAAGCTGGAAGCAGTACTCCAAGTGGGGTCTCACCAGAGTGGAGTAGAGGGCCAGGATCACCTCTCTCGACCTGCTAGCCACGCTTCTTTTGATGCAGCCCAGGAAGCCAGTTGGCTTTCTGGGCTGCAAGCACATATTGTTGGATCATGTTGAGTTGCTCATCAGCCAATATCCCCAAGTCCTTCTCCTCAGGGCTGCTCTCAAGCTATTCTCCACCCAGCCTGTAGTTGTGCTTGGGATTGCCCTGACCCACGTGCAGGACCTTACATTCGGACTGGTTGAACTTCATGGCATTTGCACAGGCCCACTTCTCAAGCCTGTCCAGGTCCCTCTGCATGGCAACCCTTCCCTCCAGTGTGTCAACCGCGCCACACAGCTAGGTGTCTTCAGCAAACTTGCTGAGGGTGCACTCATTCCCACCATCCACGTCACCAACATAGATGCTAAATAGTACTGGTGCCAGTATCAGCCCCTGAAGAATACCACTTGTCACTGCTTGCCACTTGGACATCGAGCTGTTGACTGCAACTCTTTGAGTGTGAACATCCAGCTAGTTCCTTATCCACTGTATGGTCCATCTGTCTTATCTATGTATCTCCAATTCACAGACCAAGATATCCTGTGGGACAGTGTAAAAAGCTTTGCACAAGTCCAGGTAGGTGCTGTCCGCTGCTCTTCTTCTACCCACCAGTGCTGTAACCCTGCCACAGAAGGTCAGAATTTCATAAAAATGCCTATAACTCTAAACTGAAGTCAGTGATGGTATGCTTTGAATGTGTGAAGTGCTATAAAAGGAAGAGTACTTTGGGAGATCATAGGCAAAGTGTCTCAGAGAAGTCTCCAGGAACCAGTAGAAGTTTTAATCTTATTTTATCTGTCCTCATCTGTAACAATAAGATAATAAATAACTATCCCTTCATCTCACAGGAATGTTATGCAAACTCTTAATAAATGTGAAGCACTTAAATTCTGTGGAATGATGAATGCTATACAAAACCCTGGAAGTAAATAAATAACTCTGAGTTCATAGAGGGATTGAAAAGCGTGCAGTAAATACAGTATAGAACATCACACTGCACAAGGCTGAAACAAAATATTGAACAGCTGTTCGCTAACTAAACATCATCCTGCCAGTGCACGGAATTAAACGCAGGGGAACAGGCTATTGCAAACATATAATTAAGACTGAAACAAGATACATATGTACTAAGCATCTGAATTAAGATTACATAGGAGATTAAATCTTGCATTTCTTAACTTCTGAGTGCTTGATGTTACGGTATTAACAATTTGTGTGCAATTTCCTAGGCTTTTTCTAAAAACTCACACTGAGAAAACAGTTTTCATTTTGCTATATTGCATTGATACTTAACAGGTTATTAGTATTGCTATAGTCTTTTGCTTCTTGCAGACTGTTGACACCTGGCCTAACAAAGTACCTGATAACAGACATAAGTGGTTAGTTTTTATGGAGAACAGGACAAGAGCAGGACCAAAAGCAATTCTTTACTGGTAGGTTTCACAGAATTAGATCAGAAGCAGCGCAGGATTTGGAGCAGGACATGTTCTGGCCAGAATTATGCTCTGCTGGACATGAATGCTTCTTCCCTATGTCTTTGAGTATGATCCCATTTTGTCATAAGGGCTGGGCAAGGGTAGCAGATGGCTACAGGTGGTGGGAATATACCCTTCCCTTCCCTGGTGAGGTGCAGTCTCACCATACTCCAACAAGCCAAGCAGGGTTGGGGCCAAAGCAAGGACACAGGATCCATGTCCCAGGGAAAGCCATTGGCCAGACCAGGAAAACCCTAACAAAGCCCTACCCAACCAATCTTTATCTCGCTCATGTAGTTGTTGAAGAATAAACAGTACTGGATATTTAGAAAGAGTACCTCAAAAGGGTTTATTAAAGTGATCTTTCTTATTTTCTGTATTTCCGGCAGTCAGCTCTTCAGGGATTTCCTGAGCTAGAGAAAGCATGTTTTAGAGATACTGCTAGATGAAGTCCACATGAAACACTCCTACCATTCCTTGCACTTCAAACCCATAACCACATCCAAACCTACCTTTTATTTCTCTGCTTCTTTCTTCTCTAATACTGTGTTCTGCTTTAGCCCCCAAAGTTGTCCTTAACAAAACAAGAAAGATGGATGCCTGCCCTCAGATCAGCTTCCTGGAAAGCCTGTAAACTATAGCATCTGTTTGCAATGACATTAAAAAAATAAATAAATCCCAGGCTCTGAGTTGAAGTAGGATCAAGACTGAGTGGAAAATTTAAGTTTCTAGCTCCAAGAGTTCTTTTTTATGTTTACTGAGGCTGTGATTTTTAACTTGAAGAGATGTCAATAATTTTCTGAAAAAAAATTTCAAAAAAGTTACTAACTCAGGCAAAGGAATTTCATTTCTTCTGATTTCCATTAGTATTGTTCTCTGAAATGACTGAATAATTTTCACTAAAATTTTGAAAAAAACCCCAACCTGTTAGACATGCAGGCCCAAACAATTAAAATTTGCTACGCTTTTTACATACTCTGTCTCAGCTTTTCTGACATGGTCGCCAAGAGCAATAAATCTTCAGGTAAAAGGTCCACTCCAATGAAGCAGAGTCCTTAGGAGAAGTCCTTGCTGAGTGTTCCATCATGATTTGGACATTTTCATCACATGAACACCAATACATATGCATGTCTTCTGTATGGCAAGATGTCTCTTCCATGGTCCAAAATGCGAGTCAAATGCATGAAGTTCTTCTAACTTTCTAGGTCCATTTACAATACAAGATCAATTAAGTGTAAGATGGGATGTTCTGGGATGTTCAGCACAACTTAAAAAAAAATACACATCACTCTGGCTTAATTAAAAAACATAAACCTTGAATTAATGACAAGCAACTGATGAGGATTTATCCTGTATTATAGTGAATGCATATCCTTCCACAGAAGGCACTTGGATTTCTAAGAAAGCAATGAGAAGAAGACAGAATGATCCTGCAAGATTTATTTCTGTTGAGCTGAAACGCTGTCTGACATATGTCAGACGTCACCCTTTTGCCTTTTAGGAATGCCACAGTTAACAGATCTGTGAACATTCAGAGAAAGGCCATCTTACAAAGGTGAAAGGAAAAGCTACAACCTGCATAATGTCTTCTCTGGAGATTTCTGAAGTAATTTAGTAGCCTAAATAATCAAGGGTGCTATAGAGCAGGTATGACTAAATTAAAGTTCTCCTGACTTTGAGAAGAATTTATGGTTTAAAGTTTGAGTTGCATAATTGGGTAAGGTCTGAACCTTACAAGTCAAATTATTATCTTCGTATTGAAAACTCTAAGGAAAATGCATTATTGAAATAAACTAATGATTTCTATGACCTAATTAAAAATAATAAATATTAAACAATTGCAACTGACAGGAGAAATAGCAAAAATAATATAACAATACAAAGCATTGTTGTTGAACTAATCTCACATTAAAAACCTGTCAGCAACACGATAACTGGCCCAGATTTGCATAAACTATTTTAGCACACAGTTACATTATTTTAACTAGGAGTCTTAGCATTTTGCTATGTTTTAAGACTTCTGTATTTTTAACAGCACTTTATTTTTTTCCCCCAGTTCTTTAACCTTATGCTTTCTCTATTTCCCCAGGAGTCTTCTTTGGTGCTTCACTCCAAAAGAAAAGAAAAACAAAAAACCTGTTATTTCCATGTGCCCAGCTGCTTGAATGAATATTTCTGTGACACAATGTGTTATATTATATGATATAACTTATCTTTCTGGGTGTGAGAGCACATGTGTCTCTAGGGCTGAGAGCAGAGTGGGGGTTGGCTGTGGGACCAGGGGAGTCCCTGATAGGTCTAGATAGGAGTATATGTGTGTGTGCGCACAGGAGTCTGTTCCAGCAACTGGAGTAGGGTTTCATATGCTCAGGTGCCAGCACAGCTGGGGACACTGGGATCGAGGAGCCAATAACTGGACAGACTGAGTAAGCCCAGCTGCTGGAGGGTTCCACTTTGTCCACCTCCCCAGAGAGGGGAGCAGGATGAGTCCATAGATGTTGTCCATGTTGGTGCGACTGCCCTAAGTGTCTGCAATCTATGTGGCTGGCCATGGATATATATATACATGTGGTATAACGTGTACTCTGTGTGTGCGTGCCTACTGGGAAAACATGTTCAACCTTGTTACATGTTGGACCTGGGGACAAGGAGCTGCAGCAGTCTCACCTCTCTCAGACTGTCAGATCTGGCATAATAATTTTTCCTCTAAGAATATGGGCTATGTACCTGTTTTACTTTTGTCACAAACAAGATATAGCGTATATGTAATACATACATCTGCTTTGTGTATGCGTGCCTGCTGGGAATACATCTTCAGCGTCACTACCGGTTGGATCTGGGGACAAGAGTGGCAGCAGACTCACGTCTCTCATGCTGTTGGGTGACACATGATACATCTTCTTCTAACAGAACGATTCTTCTCTCTCCCTCCTTGGTCAAATACAATTTAAAAGCAAGCCGCATGTGGTGATGTCTGACATTTTCACTAGCAGGTATCTTCCATTTTTCCTTCTCTACCCACAGTCATATCGTATCATAAATGCAAATCAAATATAGGAACTAGGTGTTGAAAATGCACAAAACAGTTTTGTCTTGCTTCACGTACATCTCTCCTGTCCAAACATATTCTTTTCTAGATCCCTGACTGAGGCAATGGTCTCATCTGTGTTTGTTTTAACAAAGCATGGTACACTGGGCCTTAATTTGTATTTTTGCTCCAGGGGTTTCACCACAGTAAAAATGATGAAAGCCTTCACTATTTTATCTGCTCAAGGTACAGTTAGCTATTTGTCTCAAGTGAAATTTTCACTCTTCTGCTGTTATAATGTTCTTCACAGGAATACTGGTGACTTCTGTTAATGAGTTTTGAGTAGAGACTGCTTCACTACTCTTCTACAACTTATATGATACCTCATTAGTAATAATACTTAAACTGCTCCTAGTTTTGAGGGGAAAAGGTACTGTTCACACTTTGAAAAGTAAATGCGTCAGAATCCATGCTGTCATTAATCACTATCCACAACTTCCACAAGATCATTACACACTGTTCAATATTCAGGTTTTCAAAACAGTCACGTATATGCTAAAAGGTGTTCAAAAGTACTGTGGGAGAGTTATAATTTTGGTATTGGCACACCTGAGGATGTGACTACCTCTCAGTTGTGCAGGGGCCCTTGTCAGTAGGGTTTGGCTGCTCCTCCTCTTGGTGTTTCTCATGTTACAGAGAGGGAAAGGGCAGAAAGGGAGTTAGGCTGGAGGATGGACGAGGACAGGCTATGGGTGGGTTTTGGGGGATGACAGTGAAAGACAAAATACTTCATGTGGGAGGAAGGACATGGAACAGAAGGAAAGAGACAAAGTGATCACAGAAAGTACAGTAGAAATAACTTTTTAAAATGCCTTCTTTCAGATACTGAGGAACACATACATGCAGCTAAAGATATATGTGGTCCACATTTTGACTTTCACAAGTTCACTTACCAGCCAGAAATGATGCATAGTTTATTCCATCTTGCATTTCTCTTACTGGCCTTATCCTTCATGGTACTGAAAAGCTAATATAGTTAATAATAACTGTAGCAGTTAGAAAACAGTGTCTTGCAGAGCAAACCCTTCTGGGGAGAGCTTTTCTGTTAGAGTGAAACAAATTCTCTGTAGCGCGTGTGGAAACACATTCACATTCCTTATATTCCCATGCATCTGTAGAAGTATTCATTAAAATGCTACATTCAGCAATGTAAAATGCATTTTTTTGGTTGGGATATGTTATGATCCTGATCTATTTGGTGTTTGGTTAACCTGGTTGTGAATAAAGATCTAAAGTATTGCAATATTTGCACAGGTAATCCATCAGTTTGGTTGCATGAACAAATTTATTGTTTTTTCCAATACTTTCTAAATCACACCGGCTAGTGCTGAGGAACAAGAAACAGATTGTTCCACATGCCTAAAAGTGAAATGATTAAGACTGAAAATCCAGACAAGTAAATTTTTCTCCTATATGACCGAATCAATTGTTGTCTTTTTGTTTGTTTTGGGACAATTACAATTTTGAAACAGCTGTCATGGTTAGAGGGAAATCTACATTCTCAAAAGACTTCCAAGATCTGCGTTTTCCAAATAAACTAGAAGATGTTTATGTGTTTTCTGAATGGTTTATAAGAACTATGGACTTTTAGAGAATTGTGATCTTTTGCTGAGGGGTGGGATACAAGAGGGTTCATTGGTCTCTCAAATTAAACATGCACGTCAGAGTCTAAAAAAATTCCATTTGCCTTTGATAACTTGAAAAGCTGAGTGTTGTAAATAATGCAGTTAGTTATTTCTGGTGGTAAGCAGTAACATCAGAAAACATGAAAAGAATGCTCTGGATATAACAATCTCAAAAACCCCCCACATATATAAGCTGTCCTGTGTTTTCATTCCAATCATCTACAATTAGCACTTTGGTGAACTTCTCAGCTATAAAATATTCAGATATTCTTTATATAACATTAAAGAGATGGTGGTAGTAGCTCTTAGCAATAATAGTGGGGCCCACCAAAAAAAGAAACCAGACAACTGTAGTATCCTACTGTCTGTAAATGGATGTAAGTCTTTGGATCAGTTGATGGAAGGAAGTAGACAGGCCAGTACAAGTGAGTTGGTAACTATCTTTTTCCTTCTTATGAAGAGATTGTAAGTGACACAAACTTGCCAGTCATTTTTAGTTGGATCAAGAAAAGGAAACAGTAAGATTACCCCAGCAAAGGCTGTAATTAACAAAAATATCTGTGTGCAGAAGTGGGAAGGACCCTCTCCTGATCTACAGATATCTAGCTGAAGCAGAGGAAAGAGGAAAGGGGGGGAGAAAAATCAATTTCCTTTGTTCTAGAGAACAAAGAAATCAACCATTTAGTTAACAGACCTATAGGTTGCCTTCATGGAGAATGAATTGGTATTGAAAGAAATAGTATGTGATAATGGAGTGAATGGTACAGTTACTTGAGAAATTATATTGCCCAGAAAAGTGGGTTTGTTCATAATACATTTTAAGATTTTTTTTTTTCCTCAGACTTTCTCCCAGTTGAAAGATTACATCAATGCACAGTATGATAAAGTCCTTTAGAATTCAATCATTTTTTCAGTTAGGTGACGTTATTTTGCAAGGAGGTGTCTGAGAAATAAACTTTCACTGTTACTTAACTTCTAGTAAATTTAAAAAAAAAGTACAAAACTATTTTTGAGAAAACCTACGCTGTCCCATTCAATCATTTCCTTTCTGACTGCACTAGAGGTTCTAAACCACTTTCCAAACAGTTTCAGGCGTGTTTTGACCTCAGCAGAGTTGGCTCAGCATTCAGGAATAGTATTTGATACTTTGTCTGAACTGAGGGATACGTCAAAGCTCCTGGAAAGTAAGAATATAACCTTGCCAGAGGCTCAATCATTAATGTCCAGACAGATTTGTGTGTTTTGCATGAATGGTTGACAAACCTTTGATGTTACAGTGGAACAAGCAAGCAGAGAACCTATCCCTTAGAAATATTTTGCTCTGTCAGGACAGATACATTATAATTAATGTTGGATAGCTTTCCAGGGGCCTGGCAAACAACACGGAAAGCTACTACATGAATACCAGAGTGTATTTCATTACAGAAATTAATATATTATATTCTCTGTTTCTATGATTCTCCACACATGTTTATGAATAAGAACATAAGATAAAAATGTTCCCCAAATATTGAAAAATCCTGCTTCAGATCAGATCAACAGTCTAATTTTGATTTCTGAAATGAGCTTTGTTTATCACTGTATTATTAGTCATAATCTCATATTCTGCTATACCATATGAGATACTAAATGAAATCTCAGATTTACATTAGTAATAATCAGGGATAGTTACAGTGTAGTCATTGGATTGCTTTGAATTACTCAGTGTCTAGAGAACAGGAAATGAGGCAATCATTTTTCAGTAGTAGTGATTTTCAAAAAAGGCACTAAGCCTTAAAAAAAAAATAATCATAAAATCTCTCTTGATGAAATCAAGAAAATTTAGAATAGAAGGAAACATATTACATGAAGAAAATAAATCCATAGTGCTGTCAAGGCATTTGAAGCTGAGCTATATTGTAAACATTGAAGTATGGACTAGATCTGCTGATTCTATCCTATAGGTTAAATCTAAATTAAATTCCAACACATCCTGTGAAGGGACAACTTGTACAACATTTATTGGTATATGGTAGCACAAACACCATATACCAAGCTTATGAGGGGTAAAATAAGTTAATATGAAAGGAATGGTATAGCAGAACATCAAAATGGCTGAACATATATTGTCTAAATTCACAAATTAACATATATTATGACTTCCAGGAATTATGTTTTTAAGGTATGAATTAATAATAGTGATGTCATGTGGTTTAAAAGGGAAACAAGTTAATTGCGTTACTGAAGGTGAGAAGTTTTTACTATTGGTTATATGGGGCTGTGTTATATGGGTTTGATTTAACTGTTCATGAAAGGATGGCTACGAAAACCTAGAATGGCTTTTTAGACCTACTCCAAAAACAGTTGTGGGCAGAGGCGAGAAAGTCTTGAGGAAACAGAACAGGCACAAAGTGTCCCATTATTTTCAGAAGCAAGCAGGTGCAGACAGGTAGAACCAGGCTCGGCATGTAGCGTGTCTGGTAGAGCTATGTACTACAGGAAAAAAGTATTCTATTCTTTAACTCTGTATGAAACGAGAGGAAAACAGAGAGAGATCATTCCTGCTATGCTTTCAAGGACAAGCAGCCATGTTCTGTTTCTTGCTGAGTATAAGCCAGGATTTATGAAATGTGAGGACTGCTGCACTAAATCAGATCATCTCCCCATTATCCTACTCCCTACAGAGACCATTAGGGAGAGAAGAACCAACCTTATTCACTCCTAGAAAATTCTGGACAAAATGTGCTGAAAAAAGTGATTCACTGAAAGATGTAGTGAAGAATAATTCCTGATTCATACACCAGCTGAATACCCGCCTATGTAAAATGAATTGTGGACTATAGTATTTGTTCAACTCAGCTCTTATATAGTGCTATTATTGTGAGGAATATCCCAACAAAACCAGTTAAAAGCTGATAGCATTAACTTGGACAGTAGTAGGTTAACTGTGTTAAAAACATGTTAACAAGTCAAAAGATACATTTATGCATTGCTAGGTTCAAACATTTCAGAAGAAAGGAACTATTTTATAAAAAAAAATCACTTTTTTTTTGCAAGGTGAAGTTGGTTTATATCTGATCTTTACTCTGAGGCATTTCTGCCAGCATATTAGGATAGCAACTACCATTGGATGTTACTCAAAATTGCCAACATCCATTTTCAGAGTTCTGCACCGAGCATCTCAGGAAGAATTATATGAAGACAGAACAACATTCTCAGGAAATGATATCCTTTCAGGCAAATTACAAGCAAGCCCTTTGACAGGTTCATTATAAGCTTTTTTGTACTTTGGAATTATTAAACTCTTTTAACTTATACTGTGAAAATTATATGAGAAAAAGGAAGAAAAAAAATAAGTCTGGGAGAATTCTATTACTGATCTAACAAACAAGTGACTTGTTTTTTAGAAACAGGTCTTGATCTGGGTGTCTTGGCCTCCAGTAAAGGAGCTTCCATTTATTTCTTCACAGGAATTGGTACTGATTTTTTTTTTCCTGTAAAGAGATAAAAGATAATAATGTGTCATGATTTCTAGGTAATGAAAAGTGATTTGAAAAAAAGTGTAATTGAAGTAATGGGGCATTGAGACTTCCGGGCATGTTACTTGACAAATCTCCAACACTGCAAAAACTGAGGAAAAGTGATGCCTTTGTCTTTTCCTGTGATCTATTGCTGCTTTGTGGCTTATGATATTTGACCATGTCTAGGTTTCTTTGGGAAATGTCCTGGTACAGTATTCAGAACAGTCCAAGTTTAACCCAGGGAGCCACAAGCCAATGTCTTCAGGTCATGCTAAACTACAATTTAGTCTGAATCATATAGGTCATCTGGACTATCATATATGGAGATACTGATATTCTGTCGCGATTTATAATGGAGGACATCCATAGGTCTACCATTTCCTTTCTTCCTCCTCTCCTCCCTTGCCCAATAAATGAGGACAGCGATTATCAGTAAGATTTTAGAATAATCCCCTTCTCTCCCACTTCCACATAAAACATTTATGTTATAAAGTTCACTTTGTTCTGAAGAACCCAAAACCAGCTACTGTTACAGAAGAGAGCAAAGCATGCGTGTCAATACCTCATGTAACATGGTGGTATTTATTTTCAGTAAGTCCATGTAATTCTATCAGATGTCTGAATGTTCAAAAATGCTAAGGCTTAACTGAAGAAAGTAATATCCTATTTACTTCAATTATTTTATGTAGTTATTATTTGGTTGCTTTATTTTTTGACACACACGCGCACACATGCCTAGACATGTATATATGCACATCAGCTGAGCAGGGGCAGTCTTACTGCTTAGTCCACAATTTCTTTTGTCTGCCAACATATTTTTGCAGGCAGACTTTATGCACTTAATCTCAGTGAAGCTATTGGAAGGCAATATTTCTAATATAGTTGGAGGAAGAAGTTTCAATTACATGTTCAAAAATGGGTCTTACAGGAAACAAATATCGTTATAAATGCACAGATTGATATCTAGGATGATATATATTTGTGCACAGAGTGTTTGGTATTGATCAAGAGGACAAAAGCATCAATCTATTAATAAAAGCTTTTCATGACAATGATTCAGAACAAAGATACTGCACAAAATAAAGTAATGTAAGAACAGAAGAAAAATTAAAACCTTGGATTTCTTACTGCCTGAGCAAAGGTAACTTTTTTATTACTCTTTCTGTACAATTAGCACATAGTGCTAAAAGGTTGATCTTTTTTTTTCACACTTTTTTAATGCAAATAAGGAACAATCTCCTTTTGTGTATAAGAGGGTAGTATTTGAAATTTAAACTCTGGAGAATACAGTAGCTGTATACTGCTGTACCATTTGTTTAAATCATTAATTTTAATAAGATATTTTTCTGATAATTATTTGATCTGTGCTAATCCTAGAAAATAATTTTCAGGACTTTGACAATGAGGTTCCCAGTGTGTTAGGGAATGTGCATAGAAAGACTTTCTGACATTGACAACACATGACTTGAGTGCAATGCTCATTGGTAAACAAATCATACAGAACACTACAGAAAGTTTAATATAGTAAATACACAAGACAAATGTGTGGGATATTAAACAAATACTTCTGAAATCAATGGAGCATTTACTGCAGTATTTTGCAGGCATGATATGAGCGGAATTTTAAGGCAAGATCTGAAGGATCTTGTTGTTGCTCTGTAATATTTGTTGTGCCCTCCTGAAGATCAGTAATATCAGTGAGGAACATCTGAAGACACTTAAGTCATTAGTAGTGACAGCAAGTGGAATATTAAAAAAAATTATTTACCAAAAATATCATGCATATGTATTTCAAGAAAATTTTACCTATGTAAAGGCCACAGAAAGTTTATATGTAACAACAAGGCTGTAATATTTGTAGGACTTGAGATTTTAAACCAGGTTTTAGTACTGTCCTGTTTTCAGCTGGGATAGAGTTAATTTCCTTTGTAGTAGCTGCTGTGTTTTGGATTTAGTATGACAATAATGTGGATAACATGTATTATTCTAGTTGTTGCTAAGTAATGTTTATATTAGTCGAGGTGTTTTTAACATTCCCATAGAAGCTGAGAAGGAACATAGACACGACAAGCTGGCCAAAGGAAAATTCCATACCATAGATGTCATGCCCAGTATATAAATGGGGATTGGCTGGAGGCCAAGAATCCATGATTGCTGCTTGGTACGGGCTGGGCAATCGATCATCAGGAGGTGAGAGTGAGTTGTGTAGTATCACTTTATTTTGCATATTCTTCTACCATTATTATTATTTTCCTCTTCTGTTACTGTTCTACTGAACTGTCTTTGTCTCAATCCACGAGTTTCCCCCTGCCCTCCTTTTCTCCCTCTTCTCCCTACCCTACCGGGGGTCCTACTGGCTGTGTGGTCCTAGTTGCTGGCTGGAGTTAAACCATGACAAGTACAAGTTCGAAAACAGATAACAATATGTGTGCTCATTCACATGTGACTTAAATGTTAACTGTATTTGCATTGACTGTAGAAATAAAGAATTAGTTTTAACAAATAAGATCCTTTTTGTTCCTACCCAAAGTATGGCATACAAGGCTAGTAGTCTTCAGGTAAATGTTCTATGTAATGTAAACAGTCAATTCCTCTTGCCATTGAGAAAAGCCACAAGAAAAAGAAAAAAACAACTATAGCATTGTCAGATTTATTTTCAGGGTACTTGCTTAAGTTATAGGAAGATCAAGAGTTAAACCCCCGTTCTGAACCTGTGGGTCACAAACTGTAAGGGAGGGCTCACAGTTAGAAACCAGGGCTCTTGGTGTCCCTGTAGCTGCCTGCAGAAGAAAATACTGAGCTGCTGCTTTGATTGCAAGCCTCAAAGAGGAAAGCAAAAAACATGCAAGAGTGAAAAGAAGCTGTGCTGCTAAATAAGCAGTAAAAAAGCTGGCAAGAGGAAAATGTCCTGGTTTCAGCCGGGAAAGGGTTAATTTTCTTTCAAGTTATTGCTGTGAGAGGAATGCCAATAATGCATATTGTTGTAATTGTTGCTAAGCAATGTTTATCATTTTAAAGGACTCTTTTCAG
This sequence comes from Charadrius vociferus, assembly GCF_000708025.1. Classification (NCBI taxonomy): domain Eukaryota; kingdom Metazoa; phylum Chordata; class Aves; order Charadriiformes; family Charadriidae; genus Charadrius; species Charadrius vociferus. Next base: position 530,146 of record NW_009647939.1, on the reverse strand, counting down.
CTACCCATAGAAGCTGAGAAGGAGCATAGATGAAACGACAATGAATGGCCAGTGGAATATTCCATACCATAGACATCAGACCTGGTATATCAATGGGGATTGGCTGTGGGGGGAAGGTGCAGAATCCATGATCACTGCTTAGGAAGGTAACAATTCACTGGGTGGTGAGAGTGACTTGTATTGTTATTGCTGTTGTTGTTATTGCTGCTGCTGCTGTTGTTGTTATTGTTATTTTTATTTGCCTTTTATGCTATATTTCTATTGAACTGTGTTTATCTCAACCCACTAGTGTTTTTTTCTTTCCCTTTCCCCTCCTTTTCTCCCTCTTTTCCCTGCCCTTCTGAGGGGAAGAGGGAGAACTACGTGAATGGCTGTGTGGTCTTAGCTGCCAGCAGGGGTTAAAACACAACAGTAACTCAAGAGGCTAGATAGGAATCTTTAGTTAGCAATCACATTTAGAGAAAAAAGATTGCTTCATGAGTACTAGAGGGGAAGATGGGACAGGCAGCTGAAAATGCAGTTTTCTCTCAGAGTGTTCTCAAGTGCTGTGCAGGCCAGTGATGCTGCTCTGTCTTGCCAACGTCTCCGACGTTGCCACTGACTGCAAAAGGGGAAACACAACCCACATTTTTAAAAAGGAAAAAAGGAAGACATGGTGAACTACAGGCTGGTCAGTCTCACCTCTGTGCCTGGCACGATCATGGAACAGATCTTTCTGGAAACTATGCTAACGCACATGGAAAATGAGGAACTGATTGGTAACAGCCAACATGGCTTCATTAAGGGCAAATCATGTCTGACAAATTTGGTGGCCTTCTACTATGGGGTTACAGCGTTGGTGGAAAAAGGAAGAGCAGCGAACAGCACCTACCTGGACTTGTGCAAGGCATTTGACACTGTTCTGCACAGCATCCTGGTCTGTAAATTGGATAGACATGGATTAGATGGATGGACCACACGGTGGATAAGGAACTAACTGGATGGTCGCACTCAAAGAGTTGCAGTCAACATCTCGATGTCCAAGTGGCAAACAGTGATGAGTGGTATTCCCCAGGGGCTGATACTGGCACCAGTACTATTTAGCATCTATGTTGGTGACGTGGATGGTGGGAATGAGTGCACCCTCAGCAAGTTCGCTGAAGATACCTAACTGTGTGGCGCGGTTGACACACTGGAGGGAAGGGTTGCCATGCAGAGGGACCTGGATAGACTTGAGAAGTGGGCTTGTGCAAACGTCATGAAGTTCAACCAGTCCGAGTGTAAGGTCCTGCACGTGGGTCAGGGCAATCCCAAGCACAGCTACAGGCTGGGTGGAGAATGGATGGAGATCAGCCCTGAGGAGAAGGACTTGGGGGTATTGGTTGATGGGCAACTCGACATGACCCATGAGGAGACCTCATAGCAGCCTTTCAGTGTCTGAAGGAAGCCTACAAGAAAGCTGGAGAGAGACTTTTTCAAGGGCGTGTAGCGATAGAATGGGAGGTAATTGCTTTAAACTGAATGAGGATAGATTTACATTAGATAGCAGGAAGACATTCTTTACTGTGAAGGTGGTGAGACCACTGTAAGTGGTTGCCCAGGGCAGTTGTGGAATCCCCATTCCTGGAAGTGTTCAGGACCAGGCTGGATGGGTCTTTGAGCAACCTGGTCTAGTGGGAGGTGTCCATGGCACCTGTCATGGCAGGGGGGTTGGAACTAGATCATCTTTAAAGTCCCTTCCAACTCTTTCCATTCTAGGATTCAATGACCACCACAACTTCTCTTCAACCACACTATGGCTACCCTCCTTATGTGCAGCTGTCTACATAGGTCCATGTCCCTCCTGCCATAGTCATATGGGAGGGGACGAAGAGCTAAAGCAGAGTACGGGGCTCTGTGCAGGTTTGGTTCATGTCTTTATCATAAATTCTCATGCACTAATTGTTTCTTTATTATATTAAGTACAGTTTCAGTCAACAGGAAAAGAAGGCAACTAGGAGAGCAGAGGAATCATAAAACCTGAATGAGGCCCCAGGAAAGCAAAGGGAGCCACAGTCATAATTTTGAACCTTTCTCTCAGAATGGAGGGAGTCTTATTTTTTTCTTAACCTACTTTGTAAGATCAGGCTTTGCAACTCTGGAAACAAGAGAATCTCTAGGAGACACCATAGTATTAAGTTGACCGTCCCCCATTAACAACTTCTAAGCAATTTACTGTAGCTGTGAGTTTACAATGATTTTTATTAATCTGACCTATTTCTATGTGTTAAACTATATACATGGCTTATCCCATTGTCCATGTTTTTGGTTACTTTTAGTTTGTTATTTTTAAAAGAAAATGCTATGTGTGAGAGTATAAACAGATGAGGTAGATTTCTGAAGTCAGACATTGCAGTATAGTCAATTCCTTTTCAAGTCATGTCTCCTTGGTGCTGAGGTATACAGGTCAGAATCATCATTAAACTGAAGCATATATGTAAATGAATCTGTGTATCATATGTTAAACAGGAAAGAATGACATATAATATATTCTACAGAAATTGTGTTTAAAGTTCAGATTTAAACTTACATGCATGTATTTAAACTTGCCCATGGGCAGATTTTCATGTTATAACTTGAAAAAAATGAAGATCTAAGTACTGCATATCTCTTAACAAGAACAGAAATAGAACGTTCCTCAGAACAGTCATGATGCTTACTTCTTATTAAAAATACATAGTAAGAAATATCTTTTAATCCTTTTATCTGTGAGTTTCAGAAAGCTGTTCTGAGTTATCTGGCAATATTCCTCACTTTTAAGTTCTGTGAAGAACAAGCATTCAATAGCTTTTGACATAAAACACCATGCGGCATGTATTGTCAAACTGAGCTTTCTGGAGAAATTATTTTATGAAACTAACAGGTTGAATGTTGTGGATTGTTCTAATGATGCTCACTGCTGTCACAAAGTACAATAATAAAATTCCAAATTTAGCATTTCAATTAGAAGTGACTGCCAAAAAATCCCCATGATCTAGCCCAACATGCCTTGCTTCCTGCATGATTTTGCTTCATTCTTTTTTGGGTGGTTTCTCCTGTGAGGAATTCTGCCATTTAAAACCGACTAGAGGCAGTGGGTGAAATTCAAAACTCATTTTAAAGTTAATAAAATATAGATGAATCCTAGTCTTATAAAAAAGTTACCATAAATTACAATCAGAACTGATGAATGGTGTGATAGTTGATATTAAAAAAAATTACCAAAACCTTCACTGTCTTTCATATCCTTTTTAAAAAATCTTTCCTTTTTTCTCCCCTTCAGGCTACCTCTTCTACCTCCCAAATGCTTTATAGTCTTAGGTTTTTTAAATTTTATCTCAGAATAATTTAGAATAAAGATCATTCTATCTTTCAAAATGCTTCGCAAACAAGCTATTTCTAGTATTTGCCATTTCAGTTGAATTAATTGATTTTTAGACCAGCCTTTCTTTTGAAAAATGGTAATAAGCTGGCACATTTCACGGTGTGATCCAACAAAGGCTAATGTTTAGATGCAAGACTGCTCCTTTTTGTATCGGCTTTTAAAATTGCTGGTATAACAATAACGTTAATAATAATAATAATAATTCTATTTTTCATACCAGAAATCTCTTTTGCTGTGGTGCAAACTCTCAGAAGCATCATTTCCATGCTCTGTCCAGCAACCAAAAGAAAAAGATGAAAACTTTAGTTAGTAATGAATCAGTGTTAATAACACAGACTTGAATACCAAATATAAACTGTTGATGCATTAGAAGCACGGTAGTGATGCTGTCATGCCACTAATGAAACACGGAATGTAAATACCAAAAATACCTACATCCTGTACCCACATAGGAAAATACAAACCTTGCATAATATATATTTACTTGCATTTCAGAAACAGAATAGACATCCAGATAAATAGTTTACGTAGAATTTATCTGCAATTTTTTTATAGCTTTAATATTTCCCTCTATATGTTAGAGGCTGTTTGAGCTTAAAAACCTAGAAGAATATGTGTTAGCAAAACAGTTTTGAAATGTAACACAGAAGCATACTACATAACTCTTTCTTTAGTCCTTCATGGCTTAGATTTTGTTAACTTTTTCAAGGTTACTAATGTGTTAACAAGATGTACAAGGTCATCATCAGTTTGACAGCATGAGAAAGATGCTGTCTTTATGTAATATTCTGTCTGATTAAAAAAATAGATTTCTTTTTCAAAGTGAGATCAAGCAGGTAAAAGCTGACACAAGATTGGAAGCTACAGTTGCTTGGAGAAGGGAGATACTCCTTCACTTTCATATTATTCACCCAATTACACACTTTCATTTCGTACCTTAGAAAGTAGTGTGCTTCTTTAAGGAAGGGGAAAAATATTGGAGGACATGCAAAGAAATGTGTAAAATGAGTCATCAAAATATTGGTTTGGTGTAAGAGAAATGTGAAAAATCCTTATAATGTTCACTCAACATAAGAGAAAAAAGAAATAGAAAAAAATAAAGTACCTTTTGTATACTTCTTTATTTTGAATGTTGGGTGTTAATTAATTTGTATTTAATAAAAAATGTGTCTGACAAGTTTGTGGTGGTAATAACTAGTGTTGACTGATTATATATGGCACAGTGCTGAATTAATATAACTTTTTAAAGAGTACAATAACTCCCCTAATAGCTTGTCTGTGCTGCTTCTTTATCATGAAGGGCGATGGCTAGATAAGAAAGACCATTAATTTTTAACAGTTAAGACAGGCATATTGGTCCTATTAAAATCCATCTTCAGCATCGTTATAAAGTTATATCCTTAATGAGCGCCATTGTATAATATTAGATAAGATACCAGATTAAAATGGAGATGACACTTTTAAGATAAGATCTCTCTTTTATTAATGAAACATAATTTTGATATAGCTGTGTACATTCCTTTCGGATTCTTTGAGGATTGAAATAATCATATGCAGACATAGCTCTTGTAATTATAAAATTTGGTGCCCAGAGGTATAAAGTGCAGATTTTGGATTAATTTTGTAGCTCGGTTTACTGATATTGTTAGAAATGGGTCTTGTAGATTAAGAAGTTATAGAAGAGTAGATATTGATTTAAGAGTTACAGAAAATACCTTGTAATGGATCAGAGTAGAGAAGATTAAAATTTTGTTAAAAGTATTCATTGCCTTCAAGTAGCTTTCCTCTCAGCAGAAATGTGAATGCTGGTCCTAAAAAATGCAAGGTTTCTCTATATCCTAGTTTTACAAATCAGATATTAATGAATGTGTTTGATGGCATACTTGATGTCTGTTACAGAAATATGCAAAATGCTTAAGATAATGTGTGATTACTGTGCACTCTTTGCAGTTACCGAGCAAATGAGAATGAGAAATTTCATGTCTCTAGAGGGTACTCCCAGGAGAACAAATTATAAATCAATACTATAAATGAAGGAAATTGTCAATTACTATAAAGGATTTTGCAGAAAAAACCCACAATTGTCTGTATTAGTATCATGTAATCGGATGATCTTGGTGTGTCAAAATATGTTTATCTAATCAGAAGTAAGAAATTTATATTATTTGAGTGAATGGATTTGATTTCTAGAAACCTTATTTATTATCTTGTTTTAGCTGTTGAATATCATAAGAAGAGAAAGGATGAGGCAAACTCAGATAAAATCCTGCTAAAATGCAAATCACATGAATTTCTAGATAATGAAGTATGCATTAAGCTTGGAACACTAATGAACATAGTAGTAAAAAGTAGATGGCATATTTTATGTACTTCTACATGTTCTTTGTGCTCACTTAGATGAAAGTATTGAGGTAACTACAAAGGCTTTATATTCCTTTTGCCACAAAAATAATTAAGTGCTTTAGAACCCCATTTTCTTAACTGCATTCTTTGTTTTATTTTTTCTGCTTCTATAAGCAAAAGATTTCTGTTCAACAAGTGACATTCTCAGATATCAGCAGCCACTTCTGGAGAGTGAGTTTGGGGAATCCTAATAAATATTTTTTTACAGAGCTGAGTGAAAATATCTTAGTCACTCCATTCATACTAAACACCTAGTTTGACTCTGTATTTGACTCAAGTTTCCAGTGATCGCTGCTGTTGCCTTTTTTTTAAAAAAAAGAGGCAACCCCTAAGACACCAGAAAGACATAATTCTCTGTCTGGCAGCTTTTCTAAGTTTTGCAGCTTCTGTGGTCTTTCAACTGGTTTTGATCTATAGTTACATTGAATTCTCCTGTCCCTAACCGCTTCCTTAATAATGAGCTTTTTCTTTACAAAAGAGATTTTTTTTTTTACTTCAGTCCATTAGTAAAGAGTTAACCAAGGCAGAAATGTTCTGTGCCAAGCTGGCCAAAATTTTTGGAAATATGAGTATGAAGTTACTCACAGGAATGTATATTTAGAAACCTGCAAAGCTGTCTTCATACAGCATTTCTGATAGACCTCACATGGATCACGTTAAAAAAAAAAATCAAATCAGCATAAAGTTAATGCATTTGGACTGTGGAGCATCTGTTAACAGAGTTAAAACTTTGCATAGCAATTAAAGAGCATTTTGTCAAACTAAAACTAGAACTGCCAGTCCTGGGGATCTGTTAGGACTATGTGAGAGCAGAATCAGGGCAGAAACATCTTGATCATACCTGTTGTTGGGTCATCTTCAGGCAGGGGAGGATCTGCCAAGCAGAACAGAGGTGGGACAACAGCATGAGACTTTAGTTTACCAAATACCACTTTTAACAGGCAGTTTGGGAACTGGTTGTAGTTTGAAATGCCAATTCCAAATTTTATCAAATCACTTTTGGCGGAGTCCTATATTATAGTCCAGGCACTTAAAACAACTTTGCAGCTTTTAGATTGCCTATGTCATAGTGATTTCCACAAGTCACTAAAATTACCTTGACATATTTTTTGACTACTTTCTTCTTTTTATTTGGCATAATTTACAACTGTAACAATTACCACAATGAGAAGATACTCAGCTATACCTGCATGCACCGTGGTTGGGATAATTTGTAGATATAACAGATTGCTATCAGCAATAATGTATACTTGGGAAGCACTGTGCACTTCAGTGGTAGAGCACATTCTTCCCAAAATTGCAGTAATTCAGAAAAATTATTGCAACATTGAATTTGGCTTAAGTAACTAGTTCTTGGAAATCTAGACTAAGACTAGTGATAGGAAACCTGCCTGTATTTAAAAAATAAAGCTAAAATGTCATCTAACTTGGTCTTCGACTTTCTGAAATTTAACACTTTTGAAGGTTGTTATATACTGTTACTGGTTTTAGTTATATGATTGATTTTAGAATGTGGATGCTTTTATTTTTATGAAAATTAAAGTATTGATTATCTAAATCTTTATAAAAGAAAGAAAAATCACCATGAATTTTGAAATGTTTAGATTTTGTTCCAGTTTGGAATGAAAATTAGTTTTTGGAATAGAGAAATTCTTCCACTTGAAGTACAGTTTCTGTCCCCTGCCCAATTGTTACTTCCAGTGCATTGAACAGGAAAGGTATGAGTAAGAGTAAAACCAAAAAAACCAGCAACAACAAAAAAACCTAGCAAAAATCAAAGAAACCCAAATTATATAAAAATGCAAATTATATAAAATAAATTTGAGTTGGAATGTAGGACATTGAAGGAAAAGAAGAACGCATGTTTCTCTCCTCAGACTTTTTCCTCTAGCTTTAAAGAGGACAATAACTCTTATAGGTTCTCAGCTATAGCAGTAATTCATATCGTACTGTGTTTATCCCACTTTCTGGAAACATTCTATTTTTTAATGAGTGAGGGAATCAGGAAGCAAAAAAAAAAAAAAAAGAACTGAGGACGTTAACTTGTTTAGCACCTAGGGGTGGTTCTTTGTGAATAAACTGACCAAGTACTTGACCTGAACCTCACTTTGAAAATAACGTAGTCTAATTAACTTCATAACTAAAGAATTTTAAAGATATTACGTGTGACCAATTGGTAAACACAACCATAAAAATATTAAATAAATATTAGGACAATAAACATGGATGTAAACACATGTTAACCAGTGCTGTCTTTGCAGGCAACTGAACCCTTATATTAAACAGCATCAATTTTTCTAGTTCCTGCTTCCTTATCCAAGTCATTCTGTGCTGTAGCTTAAAGAAAGCAATGCAGAATTGGTCTGCTACATCTGTTAAACTGATCTTTTGTTGATGAATTAGTGATTTGTTAAGTCAAATGTTCTAACTCTTGCTAACTAAAAATGATTTTGAATGCCGTTTCATTTAATGTTCGTCCCATTCAGAGTTTATGTTCCTAAGTTCTGTATAAAACGTATTTAGAACTAAAAGCAGATCTAAATCATTGCATTTTAGATTCCATTGCTCTCTTTAAAAGGTCATTAGAGAGTAGAAATTAAACAATAAATTCCTGAGAAGTGACAACTAATTATTTTAAAAGACCTACTCTGTTTTGTTCAAATAAACAAAAAGAAAGTCTAATCAAGGGATCAAACTTATTTGCAATGTTAGGCAGCAACCTTTGATTAAATATCTTTTTTCTATATATATTCAGCATAGTTGTTTAACAAAAAAGAACCAACCATAAAACTTATAAAGGGTGAGAATACTGTCTTTTTATGTATCCCAGCATCACCCCTAAAGCAAAACCCTACAGCTACATATTTGTGACTTTGCATTCTAAAGTTAACATTCCCCAGGTGAAGTATGGAAACAACAAGCAAAGAGTAAAACTTGGAAGAAAACTGGTTAACAGCTAACAGAAAAGACTTATCACCTTGGGCATTACTATATCCTATTGCAGATTGTCCAGAGAAGTCTGCATACAGGTTAGGTCTTTGAAACAATGATCCAGCACCTACTGTGAGCATCTGACCTTTTCTAGATAGGGGGCATGACTGGAGTTCCTCAGAAATTTTTCTCAGTTACTTATAAACAGGAAAAACTGTGCATCCCCTAATAGGCTACATTGTTATGTGCTGTGAGTATGTACTGAGCTACTGAGGAGACTAAAGGAGATTTTGAAAGTTATTTGGTAAGATAAATAGAGTTTAGAACAAAAACGGGGTTGAGAAATTCAGAGAGAAACTCTGAAGAAGGAGTTCCTAAGAAAATGGGGGCAGGAACTCTCAGTGAGTCACTTGCTTCATCTGTCAGGTTGTTCCTGCCTGAAACTTATATTTCTTATTTAACAGCAACCTCTCATATTTAATTGTGTTGATTTGTTTCTGGAAACAGGAGAATCAGAAACCATTTAGCCAACGAGAACTTAGGGCAGATGTTTATGATGTCAACAGGGACAGGAAAATATTAATTTAAAAATACTAATCAAGACTTAATCCAGTAAGAGGTGTTTAATCCTCTGACTACCGTTATCACAGCTTTGTCTATTAACTTTACACCATAAGCACTGAAGGGTGAAATACCGAACCAGGGGGAGAACCAGGGGAAAAAGGAAGGCGTTCACTTCACAACCTTCCAGATCATCAACTCACTAAACCACATAGCACAACGAGTAACTGACTGATTTTCTGTAAAATATTCTCAAGTTACTGGGTGTTGGGGTGAAAGAATTCCATTTATTTATTTTGTGATTTCTTTCAAATGTGCTTCTATTGTTTTTTATTTGCAGACCTTATGAACTAGTTAAATAGCCTATGAATCTTTTAATTAAAATTATTCAGTCTTGCAAAATTCAAATACAGCTTTCAAATGTGCTTTTTTTTGGTCTCTATTATTAATTCAATATTCAATGATCCATTTTAATTGTATGATGTGGTATATGGTTTCTACAGTAGCCAGGAAAATACGAAGTAGTTCTGCAGAACTTAAATATCACTGTCCTGCTATTCTTACTGTCACATGCAGGTATTGAAAGCGTGTGAAGAGGAACAAAAAATAATTTGGGACTACTTTGGGGGAAGAGCAGATTAACAATTTTTGTTCTGCACACATTCTTTTAGAGACCTGGTGGTACTAAGTCAAGATGCTGTCACTAGAGTCTACCTTGAATGAACAGAGACCAGTGATTGTGCTTGTGGAAGCTGGTGATTCTTTTGGTGGCATTTTAGCCTGTCCTCTGAGCTTTTCCCTCCGGCATTGAACATTTCCTCCTAGTGACTTGGAAAAAAGACCATTCCAGGGCAGAGACTATGAAAGACCAGAGATCCCTTGGGGAATGTGAAATGGAGTTTCTTCAGTATTGAAGAGGTTTTAAACAGGACAGAATGACATCTCTGCTCCAGGTTCTATTGCCAAATTAGAAAGCAAATGTGATTTTCATCTCTGAATTCATATCAGAATATATACGTCTCCAAAATTTATGTGTGTCTGAATGTGGGCTTGTAATCTTGTCAGCTTCTGCTTTTCTCCTCTCAGAATCACTGAAACCAATGGAGTTATATAATAGACAAATCTATCCTTTCAATTCTTCTTACAGAGTTATAGCAATTTCAGATTCAAGTGCTTCAGACTCTTTGATTTAGAGAGAAATTACAGGTCTATAGATTGTATTGCACAACAATTAAACAGTTAATATGAGCTTTACGTTCCAAATGGTCAGCATATGTATAATTTGATGTGCAAAGAGCTTACATTATTTGTCTGTGTACAAAACATACAGAAAATATAGTTTCTGAGGCAAGATGTAGAAACTTGACTTTCACTCTTTCTTTTGAACTATCTTTGTATTTTAGGTGTCCAAATGCATTGTCACTTCAGTTTTATCTGATAAAACATTGCTATTGATTGATTTTTTAAGATTCATAACAGAAAGGATGCTCACAGGTGTAACTACGTCACAGGAAGTTTACAGAAATGCAAAAGCTCCTGTCTATCCCAATGATCATCATTGTGCTTACTGAATGAGATTCGTGACTGTGTTTCATGATATTAAAAATTAAATATAACCCTATGCAGTCAGGCTAGAAAATAATATTGTTCTAAGATTCTTCCTGTTCTCTTGAAAATAGGTTCAAGGAAAAATAACTTTTTCAAAGTGCTGTGGAGTTTTGCTCAAATTATTCTAGTGGGATAAGTGAGTGAATCAAAGAAAAAAATTGAGATTGGTGATAAAATTCTCAATTTACAACTGATCTCCATTGTCACTGAGGTGGGTTTATCTCACCTTTCTGTTCTGTGAATTATCTATATTTCCACTGACTCATAGGCAAGAATGAAATGTGCATTTTGATGTGAAGGTGAGAAGTGCATATTGATGTGAAATATGAGATCTAAAATATTTCATATCTTTTAATATCTGTTGTAAGCAGAGATGAACCGAAGTACTGACATTTGTATTCGGATGGTGTTTACACTGCTGATTTTAGCTCTGACCATAACTGAAAGCACAAAAAAAATAATTGTATTGCAAGATTTGAATTCAACCTCCACCTAAAATTCTGAGTATTTGGATTTAGTGTCCTGGACTTGTGCCTTTTCTAGTTCTGAATGATATAATATTTTAATAACTATCATGTCAGTAAATCTGATAAGCAGATGCCATCATTTCTTAGTCACTCAGGAAGGAAAAGGGGAAAAAAATGACACATCTATAATCTTTATTTGACTGGAGTTTGTATAATTTACCTGGGTTTAACTCTTGTCATGGTTTACTTTCTTGTAGATATGTTTTTTGTTACTGAAAAAAAAACCATTATAGCAAAAATCCCAGCTATGGTTAAATTTGAAACTGAGCTGTAGTTTTTATTGGAGCTATGAACATGGATGATACTGAAACTGGATTTTCTACTTGAAAATATAAACTAATTATAATACATGGCTAATCTTACAACCACATCTATTTCAACAAGCAAACCTCAATAATATATCAGAATTTCGACAAAACAGCTGTCTCTTTCTGGCTAAGCGAAAGCACAAAGATCTGTAGAACTAGAAGCTGTGAAAAGGAACTTTTTGTATGCATTAGCGTTTTAAACTGGAACTGGAGCTACAATACCCTGCTTAGTGTATAAATTCAATAAAGTGAGATTGTTGTATTATTTCAAGTAAGTCAATTGGCAAGACCTTTCCTTCTGCAGTTAAGGATTCTGAGTGTTGACCTGTGTGCTAACAGAAATCTTCTAAGTGTGGGTTGCCAAGGCCCTTTGTGAAAAAGTGAACCCAGGTGGAAGACATCGCTAAATGTGATGCCAGTGGTTTCATGGCAGCTGATCTGATGATTGCCCCTGTGCTGCTCTTGACTCATCCAGTCCTGAAATTAGGGTATACTTTTCCTGTATACTTAAATTTGTCATGCAGCTCTCCAGCAAATATTGTTTCAGGTTTATCTGCAGCACCTGATATAAGGGTTTGTGTGTAGAAGAGTATTGTCACAGTTTGGGTCTGTGACTTAGCTCTTACTCTAGTAGCTATGCTTTTCCACTTTCTGTTTCTGGTTGGTATTAAAATGTCCTGCATTTCCTACACCTCAGCAAGCAGCTTTCCTTCTTTCAGCCAGTCCTGAAAGAAGTTCCTGTGAAGTAACATCTCTTCTCTGTGATTCTTCTTGACACTGTTAACCATTTTTGGTGAGGTTACAGGCCATATTTAATTGCTGTTGCTGTCTCTTTTTTATTAAGGGTTTCCTCTCAGCCATGAAAATCTGATGGCTATCAACGATCTGTCATACCTTTTTATTCTGTTCAGTCTCAATTTGGGGACACTTTCTGTTCCACGGACAACAGATGCTGCACAGTGCAGGTTTGCTGTGGAGAGTTTGCTATGCATGTCTAGTGGCACAGTTGTGCTGCAGACCGTGCAAGACACTATATTAGTCCTTATGGAGGTCAACAGTAACAGTAACAGACCATTCTGTAACAGACCAGTAACAACAGACCATACCAAACGCTCTCTGGTCACAATGAATTCACAGGCCATGCCCTGGAAGGAGTTATTTTGTACACCATTTCATCCTGTCAGTGGCCTGGTTGCTGGATGTATACAAATTCTCAACAAACATTTAAAGTCCTTTTCTCACCCCCCTCTCAGAAAGCTTCCCCTACCCAAAGACGTCCAGGCTAAAAATCCCACACTTGAATGTAGGTCAGCACTGTGGCTGTGGGACCACTGAATTTTATGCATGACTTTGAGCGTATGCAGGATATGGGCATATATTACAGTTACTGCTTAGGTGAGTGTCATGGTTTCAAGGGCTCTGCCAGCCCTGACTGTCTCTGCCCACCCCATGGGGCTTCCCCAACCCTGCCCATGGCCCAGGACCCTATTGCAGCCTCCTGGAGCTTTCAGCCCCTGCCCACCACCCTGCCATGCCCGCCCATGGGCTCTGCTGATCCTGGTCAACCCACAGGACCACATCCCCAGGGAGGTGCCTGATGTCAAGGGCTGGGGTTGTCCTGGTGCCCCCAACTGCCGTGCTCCTGGTTGGGGGGTGGGATGGGCCCTGGCTGCCAGGCCCTGCCATCACCCACCTGGGAAGCCCCTGGTGCTCCCAGCACCTCAACAGTAAGCAAAAAGGAAGCACGACCTCCAGAGGCTTTGCTGATTAGGATCCTTATCTATTTCTTATTTGGAAAGAGATAGAATGAAATGCTTTATCTCAAAGAGAAAGCATTATTTCATCACAGGGATAATAAAATCATGCACTTTTTAGTGTGTTAAACTCTTAGACTGCAAAGTTCATACAGTGGGCAATGCAAACATTTTAACATAACAAGCCTTAGAAAATATTTGTAAAGATGGGCTGAATTCACACCACATGCTTTGAGATAGTTGTGAGTTCAAACTGAGATATCAAGTGACTGAAGTGCTTCTGCTAATGTTGAACGGATAAGAATGTGTCCAAAGTTTATGATGTGCATACGTGACCATGAATGAAAATATAAATTGGAGAGCTGAGCTGATTTCAGATGGCGCTTTTTTTTTCTGATGATGAGATCTTTGGTATTTCTTCTGTTTCATGTTCATTCCAAGCCAAAGAAGTTGTGAATATAAGACACTGCTGGGGATTTCCTTTGTTGATTTAATTATTTTTAGGAGTACTGTATTAAATATTGTTATTTTTTTTCTATTTTTTTTCCCTTGCAAAGCAAGCATCCCCTATAGTTACCTAATTTTAGCTGTTTGAGGGAAGAATGAGATAGGTTATATCACTGTCTTGTTTTTATCTAATGGTGTTTTAGTCTAAAAGGTTTATGTTAACAAGTAGCTTGCTTGATATCCCTGCTGTCTTTCTCCTTGTTTTTTTGAACATTGTCATTGCCCATGACATAGATGCTTTATGAAGATGCTCTCTACCAGTTGACCCATTACTGTACACCTTATGGAGTTGTTCATACATTCACTGGTGGATATGAGCACGGTCTTTTTGGAATAGTTAAATTATCAGGCGGCAACTGTTCAGATTCAGAAAAGAGTTCACTCAGTTTGCTTGTAAATAGCCATCTTTATATCAGATCCTTGTCCTGTGAAGTAAGCCTCTGTTGGAAACAGCAGGTGCATTTTGCTTCCACATTGTTTAACTTCATAGGTATACTCTCATATGAGAGTACCTTGGACTTGACAGCAAGCAGAAGAGTGAAAACATTCACAGTTTGGACACCATTGATTAACTGATCCATCTCCAGCAGTTGTGAAGCAGGAGCTGTGCTAAGTCTGTCAATGCTGAACAATTTCATGAGGAAGAAACAAATTATTCCACATTGCAAGGCTATTCAAATGCTAATTTTTCCAATAATAAATCTGACAGTGAAGTTGGTACTCATGAAGATTTGAAGGTCTTTATTTTCTCAAGGCTAGAAGAGCACTTCAGATTTTTCACTTAAAATATTTCTTTTGAAAAAAGTTCTGCACAAAGGCTTTTATATAATAACTGTCATAGATCACTCTAAAAGCAAACAGGAAAAAAAACCAGTTTTCCATAATTCAAAGTTATTTCACTTGCTTATAGGGTTGCTTATGTACTTGTCCAATGAACACAACAGGTAAGTTTAATGTCTTGTCCATCAGTTTTGAAACAAATGAGTTTCACATATTCTAACATGTATGTGGCAGTAGACAGGAATGAAGAGAGGTAGTCTTTTTAATGAAGATCAGAAAAGAAAAAGTTCTGATATTAAAATTATTGTCAGTGGGAATGAAAGATTTGGAAAGAAAATGGAAATTTCCACTTAGTATTTATACAATATAGGTGTCAAGATAGACTACGGTTTAAGCAATTCACTCTTTGTATGAATGATAATTGCTTATTATTTTTACATGATGAGAAAGATATGTTTAAGGTATTGGACTGGGATTCAGCATACCAGTTCTGGTCTGCTTTTGCCATAGACTTTCTATATTATATACACAGCTATTTGAGGTATGGCTTCCAAAGCATTGTCTATCTGTCTTTGGAGTTTTGTGAGGATAAATGTATGAGTGTCTGAGTCATCAAGATGGTCTGATAGTAAGGCACAAAATGACTGTGAAGATAAAATGAACATGCTTTTCCTTCTTCCTTGTACACAGAGCTTGCCTTTGTTTCCTACTGAATTAATCTGGTATTAATCTGTCCTATCTTTACTTCTGTACATTGATCTGTGGTTTTCTTCTTCCTCTGCACAATCTCCTTATAGGACTCCAGAACAGCATCAAATCAGGTAAAATATTCCTGTCCTTATTCTTATTGAATAATTTATAGAATGCTGGTAAGTCCAATGCTGTGTCAGGCTCTCTATTGTGTCAAATTATTACGCATGCACAGTGTGGAAGAACCAGCCAAGAGAACAGCAAACCGTTCAAGTGAGACATAGGTGCATTTTCAGGGAAGATCACTATGAAAGTCAATGCTTACGCATTTCCACCTTGCTTTTATGACAATATTTTGCATAAGCTTATTCTGAGAAAACAACAGTACCAACAACACCGTCTTTTCTTTATTGCAGGTTTTTGTTCTTAGGGGCATGTGTGAATGTTACTGATTTAAGGGGTCTGCCTATGGATTGAGTAGGATTACTGTTCTCCATTTATGACAGCTGTAAGAAACTAATAGAGCCTGATGACCCTGTTCCAAAGAGAAGTGCAGGTCATCATCTCACAGTGAATCTAAAGCAAAGAACCCAAAACTTTTGTCAGCCAGCTTTTATGTAACTATTCCATTTCATGGAAAGACAAAGCACCTTCGAAAGTACCAGGGAAATGTCTGAATCGCCAGCAGCACAACTGAGAAAGGAAAAAGCTAGACATGAAAAACCTGCCAAGTGCAAGTTGAAATCAGCTTGGACTTGTTAGCAAAGATAGTCTCCTCTTGCTAGTTTCCAGAGGATTTTAGATATGCTTTATAAAAAGTGGATTATATCAGAGATGCCAGATTCTTTCATTTTCTCTGCAGAAAAGCAGCGCATGGGGCCCTGAATTTTGGGTAACTGCTTGTTTTAAAACACAGCCATAGATACCTCTGAAGCATACTGTTTTACTTCAGCAGCACTAACTTCAAAAATTTGCTTTCAATTTTATCATGCTGCCCTTGTACATGTCTTATGGGTGATTAATATGGTGTTAATTGCTTCAGAAAATTGTTTAAATAATTCAGTTTCTAGTGATAGAACAGAATAATACCCACTTTCATGCTTTTCTCTGGCAACTCTACACTCTGTAACATAGTCAGTTCTGTAGGGTTAGACATATTTTTCTAAACCTGGGCACCATGATACCTGAGGTTCAGAAAGGGTCACATGTTTTAAAAAGCAGAATTAATTATTGACAGCTTAGTTCCTATTCAGCAAGAATTAAGAGGAACGCTTGCTGCTATAATAATTTTTCTTAGCCAGGAAAATACTGCCTGCTTTGTTGGTAGCAGTTCAGTTTCTTCAGATTGCAGATACACTTCTGTGGACTGAGCTGATGTTGACTTGGGGTTTTGAAAACAGATGAGAAAAATAAGGTAATATTCTCAGAAATTTGAAGATCCACTCCTTAATGAAAATACAACAGATTAGTTTGCACCAATCCTGATACCACAGTTACGCATTCTGACAGTTCTGTCACAAATTTACAAAACATCCTGTTTCCAAATATGCGTGCTACATACCCAGTTATGGCTGATGAAATGAATAGACTATGCCTTTCTGACAGAAATTTTACATGGGCATTTACCGTGGGAGCTCTTAGCATAACAGATAACCTAAATATTAATAAGAACAAATGTTCAGAACCCGGAACAGGTGTTAAGGCATGCACCTTGCAGATGAAACCAGTAGTAGCTGCTAAGCTAAATCCTCTTAAACATCTCTGAAATGTTACCTCTTATCTGTTATGTCTGACTGCTCAAAAAGATGCCAAGGTTTTAGTGCCAAGTTTCTGTGACCATTGTCAAGTTTCCTTGAAAAGAGAAATCATGTGATGTTGGACTACTGCTAAACTGTTCTGGAAAATAATGCTGAATTTTATAATATTAATAGTGAAAAAAATACTGAAAATTAATAGTAATGGTGGTAGTAGGGAACTGCCAGCAGAAGAGCAATAAAACCACAGAAACGATACTATTTTTTTCCTTTCTGGAAATAAGCCAATAGTCAGGTGAAAATTACTAACAGTCAAATGATTTTTTTTTTTTTTTTGAAAAGCTCTATAGTTTGCACCAATGAAACATTGCTGGAGCTCCAGTAAAATTGTGTTAGTTATTTTTTGTTGGAATTGATATATAGAGGGGACTGACAATATTATGCCACACCTTAATATCAGTCAAGTCCTAATTTTTATAGACTTAGTAGTTGTAGAAAAACAAACATAATGCTGACAAGGCAATACAATGTTAAACTTGCAAGCACTTGATAAATAAATTCAACAATATGAAATATTAACTGTATATTTTCCTGAAGCTTTTGGCAAGACAAGCACTTTTAAACCAGACTTTCCCATGTATTAAAGGCAGACAGCAAAGTCTTTTCCTGATGTCCCTAATTCAGCCCTAGATCTTTACACAGAACATATAGTCCTTTTCAGTTCTACTTCCTTTCTTCCACTGGAAACCACAAACATAAACACAGTAGTATTGCACACTGGAGGAATAAGATCTTTTAATGTTCATAACAAAGCCAGAAATACCCACAGAGTAAGACAACATTGATTTCTGAAAACAACCTAAGTGACTGCAATCAATAAATAATCTTAAAGGCATAAGCAAAATTGCTAACCAGTTTACAAGTGGATAAGTGGGCTGACATAGCAGCAAGGTACATAAGCTTGTACCTTACTGGACTCTGAAGTCACTACGAATATTTATTTAAGTAGCTCTTTGAAAGTTCTGGTACAGATGAAGTGAGGAATAAAAACCAGTCTGTTTAAACAGTTACTGTTTATATATGCTCTCTCCTCTGTTTTATGGCATTGTCCAGGGAAAAACTTGTAATATTTTAATAGTTTCTGAATGAACACGGTTTTTAGCTTGGTGCACAGAAGAAGGAGATGAAGGTCCTTTGTAAACAATAATCATCCACACATTACCACAAGAGTAGCAATTAATGTATGGTCTTCTCAGTATCATTGTATAAGCTGCTTCTTTACAGTTAGAATGGTCAGAACCTGTAGCCAATTAATGTTCTCTCTTTTTATAAGTTATTGCTGAGAAGTATTTTTATTTTATGAATAATTTTTGAAGTTTAACATAAAATTCAAGTTATAACTTCTATTTTTTTTCTACTGGTATTCTAAGAAATACACATTTTGCTTTTTAATCTCTCAGCTTGCTGGTGTTTCTAGATGCTTCTTACTGCCTAGCGTTTCAGTTGCTTTAACAATGCTATGCAGATTATATAAACCTTTCAACGAAAATGTAAGAAGTCCCTGATGACATATCGTGCTGGGAAGTCCTGAAATTTCTTTCTTTGAACTAATTCCAGTGTTTTTCCGGTGTACAAGAATATGTCTTTATTTTGAAAATTCTTCCAGGTTTGCCCTTTCAAAGTCTATTCTCATTCTCCTCTGCTTCCTGTCTTTCGCAGAAAGTTCTTCCTTTCTCTGGGAAATGTCTACAACACAATCACCTGTAAGGATGTAACATGTTACCTTTAGTACAGTTTCTTTGTCATGATAATAGCTCAATGTAGAAAATTATGTTAAAAATAATAATTAAAAAAAATATTATCAAGAAGTTTAAAGGACTGCAGTTTTATCTATAGCATTTCCTACTTTGAGCAACCTTTCTTCACAATTTCACACATCAAATACTTCTCTTCTGCAGAAAATTTCTTTTATCAAAGCTAAGATTTTTATTTTTTTTTTCACTAAAACTTCAGCA